>NC_056741.1:984188082-984443082 GCF_019279795.1 Protopterus annectens | reverse complement strand
CGTAAAGGGTCACATTCCTTATACAAATTAAAATACAATGTATCATATGTTAAAACTAAGCTGCTAAACTCTATATTCTTTAATACAACCATATATAAAAACATGAAATATACATGAATTTAATAATTTCTGATAAAAAATATATGTAATATTTATAAAACCTAAAACTTTTAAATATGAATTATCTCATGAAAGCTGCTTTTTTGTGTAACAAGGGCTTGATGGAAATCTTATCATTAAATGCTGGATCTTGACTTGCCTATAGCTTAATTGGCCATCTTACCTCTCTTTCCTCAATGTGACTTCTAAAGTCACCTCCTCTTGGATTTTGCAGCACTCTTTCTAATATAGCAAACTCAAATTCAGAAAAAATTAGGGCATACAATACAATGCTTGTATAATGCATTATTCATGTTACTAGTGGATATTTGATATGTATGTTCATATATCCTGTCCCTTAACCGCCTCTCAGTCTTACCTGCATAAAAACTGGGACAGGATTTACACATAGCCAAATACACCACTCCAGTGGTCAATTACCCCTATAAAATCTCACCCAGGTTTTTAAAGAATTGGCTATAATAATACTATAATAACACTCCCCTTTCTGCATATATATTTACATTGAGAACAAGTACCACATCTTGTTGTACCATACCTTCCCTTGTATTTTGGTACTTCCTCAAAACATTTTTTCAAATTTGTTCCTGTCTTGTATACAAAAGTAGGTTTGGAACCCACTACCGCCCACAACTTCGAATTATTCCTTAAAATGGCTCAATTGTCTTCTACTATTTTTTTCACCTCATATGCCTTACCACCATAGCTATTTCAACTTCTTTATTTTCTTCCCCTTCACTGTGTTCTTCAATAATAGTATATGGGTTACCTAATATGGGCTTGTATTTCTTTCCCCACTCATTCCTTGCATATTTCACGTGATCTGAAATAATTTTAATTGGGTACCCCCTTTTTTTCATCCACGTCTTCCTCATTGGATCTCTTTTTTTTTTTTTTTTTGAAGTCTCTTTTTCAATTTCTGTTCTAAATTGTGCACGGATTTTCTTCTTAATTTCACTAGGAAAAGCTTTGACTATAAAAAAAAGTATTCTGTAACCTTTATTATTGTCATATTGGCACAAAAATGTTTCCATTGCCTGACTGTTTTCAAAAATTATATTGCAAAAAATATCTTTGCATCTATGAATGAATGCTCTTAGCTCTGAGGGAGAAGATACTAAAGGTGAAATAACATTGTCCCATACCTCATACCTTTCCATTTCTCTTTCTTTCTTCCTAAGAGAAAATCCTAACAGTGTAATTTTTTTCTTTGCTTCTTAGCAGTTTATTTTCCTATTGTTCCTTTTTTGCTTTTCCCTTAACCATATCAGCATAATCTTTTTGTCTTACCATCTCCTGTTTTTTTGTATCAAAAGTACCTCTTTGCTTTGAATTTTTTCCATTATATCTCCCCATTCCACATCCTTGCCACTCACAGGTTCACTTTCCTCACATAATTTCTCTAATAAAACATTGTGCAATCCTCCTGTCTGAAGAGTTGTAGCAATGCATCCATCATTACACTGGTTCTCTTCCAGGAAGAGCTGTTGCTGGAAAATCCCTTTTGAATCTGGAAAAGACTTGCCTGCCTTTCCTCCAACTATGCACCCTTCCAGTATTTTAAAAATATATTTAAAAGACTCAACTGTCTTCCTACCATCATTTCTAGCCACTGGAACCCTACTAGAAGGCATACATGCTCCTTCTCTCTCAATTATCAGACCTCAGACACAGATACAGAAGGCTCAACTACCTTCCCTTCTCTTGTCTTATGTCTTAACACATGTTTAAGCTGATTTGAGGGCTTGGCCACTTTCTTCTTTGCCAAATTACCACCAAACAACTCTGCTTGACTCTTTCTGTAACTCCCTACTTTTCTGAGCAGCATCTGCACCAGAAACAGAAGCAGGAAATGCAACCACAAAACTGTTCCCCTCACAATGAAAACAGTTTTTTTTATTGATATATACATTATGTATTATTTACATATTTACATTATTTGCATTGATTTACAAATCTCCATGTATTATAAATGTCTGTTTAAGCATTTCCACCCCACTCTTTTATCCACAACCAAAATATTACTTTCTCCAAAATCTTTGTCAAAGTCTGTTTTCCATTGTATTTAATTTCATTTAGTTTCTCGGTCCATATGGTCCATGAAAAATAAAATATTTCTCTTTCCATTTTCTTCACTTCTTCCTGTTTCTGTGCACCATAATAACCAAATTCTATTATGCCCTTATTTATTTGTTCAAATTTTAACAAACTTTTCACCCTATAATCTTTACATATTTCTTCCACAAATTATTAACTCTTTCATATTTCAAAAACACATGCTCAGCAGTCTCAAACTCTACACATTTATTACATATTCTATCTTGCTTTTTTATGTATGGCATATTTGCCTTAACTAGCAATTTTGTAATAGACAATATCCATAAAAAATCATTACATTCTTTAAACTTTTTATAATTATTATATCTCAACATTATGGCTTTTTTCTTATCTATTTCTAAATCTTTGTATGGATCAATGCAATAAAATGTTTTCCTACTACTTAAGTACCATTCCTTTCTATTTTCCTCACATATATTCTTTTTTTATTTTTCATAACACAATTTTTTCATACTTTTTCATTTCTTCATTCACAATGCTTTTACTTTGTTTTCTAACTTCCATGCCTTCCCCCAATTCTTTGTATTTATAATATAGTATCATTTCTATCAAGTGTTTGTTTTCCTTCATAATTCCTTTTATTACCTTATATAAAATTAAAGATGCTGCATGTATTATTGGGTTTATTAAACCCAAGCCTCCTTGCTCTTCTTTCATATATAGAATCCCTATCTTAACTGGATTCAGTCTAGAGCCCCATATAAAAGAAAATATAATCATCATTACTTCCTTTTCATACTTAATAAAAATCATGTAGATGTTGACAACATAAACCATTTTCCCTATTACCATGGTGTTCAACAAGTGTGCTTTTTTCTATATGAAAATGTATATGATTTTCCAAAAACTAGTCATATACTTTACTTCTTTGAGTACATTATCCAGTTGTTGACTGTATCCATTCCTTCCAAATATTATTCCTAATATACCTATATTTTTTTAATTGAACTCTATACCTCCTATCATACCTTTGAAACCAAAATCTTTACTTTTCTCCTTATTTATACTTAAACCATTTTTTTCAAATGTATACTTAATTTTTCATTTACTTTTTCCATCCATACTTTATTTTTGGCAGTTAATACAATGTCATCCACATAAGTATACATTATTAGTAATTGTACTTCCTTCATCATTTTATATCCACTGCTACTTGACATTTTATTAATTTTCTTCACTATTACATTCATAACTAATGAGAAAATTAAACTACTAGTTGGGCAGCCCTGCTTTATTCCTCGTTCTATTTTTATTTCTTCCTCAATCCAGCCATTTCCATTTAGTTTCACATAGTTCCTTTCATAAACAGATTTTATTACTTGTAATATTTTTTGCTTACATTATATGCCTGCAAAATTCCCCATAATGATTTATATTAAATATTATCATAGGCTTTACTTACACACCCTATCATAACCTTCACTTCTACATTTTTATTTATGGTATCATTATCTTGTTATCCATAATAACTCTTGACTTCCTTTTCCTTTTCTTCCAAATAAATATTGGTCATATATTTTATCCATTTTTGTAACCTTTTTGTTATTATTCTCCTAAAAATTTATAGTCTGTATTATTCAATGTTGTATGTCTCCAATTTTTATCTCCTCTTTATTTCCTTTTTTAAATATAAATTTTATAACTTCTGTACATATCTCTTTCTCTCTAATTCTAGTTTCTAACCATTAATTCATAACTTCTATAAAATTATTTTTGCCACTCATTGATTTATTTATATATACCATATTCAATTCCGTCCAGTCCTGTTGCAAAATTCATGTTAATATCTTTTAGAATGTCAGTCAATTCTTTCATAGTTCTTTTTGGTTCTAAATGCTCATTATCTTCATTATTTAATTTTTCACCTTTATACATTTGTTCTATGTTTTCTTCTCTTTTAACAAATAATTCCAATACATATTCTTTATTTTTTGTATATTCATTCTTGCTATCTTATTTGCTTACCTTCCTTATTTTTAACTCTCTTATTATTTTCCTTCTTTTATTAATTTACTCAGATATGGTGCTACCTCTTGTTTCTTTCCTTGTAAACAATATTTTTGTTTATATAACAAATTGTAAATTGTAATTTGATTAATTTTATATATTTCTCTTTCTCATAAAATGATTTTTTCTTCTGTAAGTCTCTACATGTTTCTTGACTTTATATCTTATATCTCTCTTATTCTTTTCTTCCTTATATATTCTAAAAACACTTTTTATATATTTCTTTAAAATTAAGCCACCAGTACAATTCTCACAAAATTCTCTCATATTCATATGATTTTCCATAATTCCATAAGTTATTTTCCTCTTCTAAATCTAATTCCTATTCATTAATTCTCTTTATGCCTTTTCCAGTTCTTATATATTCTTCATTTGCTGTACTTTAACCCATATAGCCACATTATCTGAAAATCCAGCATACTTAATTCCTTTTTTTATAACTTTTAAACTATCAGATATTAAAAATCTATTTTCATTCCTTTTATAGGTCCAGTGGTTATTCTCACATATACTTAACTTTCCACTTGTCATAATTTCTTTGACCATTTTAACATCACAATTGATTTTATTTTTTCTTAAATTAGATTTAAAATCACCCACCACTATAATGCCCATATTTACACACACACATTCAAGGATATTTTTAAACATCATCTCTCTCTCTCTCTTTTTGTTACATATAAAGCTATAATTCGATACACATATTGTTTCCATCTGAAGTTAGTTACCATAATTTGTCCTAGTTCCACTATGGTTACATCTAATATTTTAATGATTTCTTGACATAATATACATATGCCTGAGCATGTTTCTTTCCCCATGTTCCAAACTACCACACCATTGCAAAGTTTTTTATCTTGTGTTCTTTCTTCCTCTGTTAATAATTTGATATCTTTAATATGTGCATCTACTGCAGCACACCAATGTAATGTACCTATTCTCCTTTTATGAATTTTCATACTGTTCACATTTAAAGCTAATATTTTCAGCTTTTAAGAGCAGTTAGTATACTAAGCATTATGTTTTAAAAATTTATTTTCCATTCTTTAACTCTTTTTCCTATCAAACTTTTTTTATTTCTTACTGTTTGCCAATTAGCTTCTTCCTCGCTTGTCTCTTCTGTTTCTTTTTCTTTGTTAATTTCTTTAACTTCATGTATAAACTCTTTATCAGTCACATGTTTTTGTACATTTTCTTGTATAACACATCTCTTTCTTCTGTATAACTTCGTTATCATTTTCTTGCACATTCATTTCAAATTCTAGCTATGAATGATCAGTATTGCCACATTTGTTGCACTTTAAATTACATTTTTGCACTATGCTCTGTTACATAAATATCTTTTTTTATCGCATTCATTGGTGAAATTATATTTTTTTCCACAAAAATAACAAGTCTTTGTTTGACCCCTGTATTTCACAAACCCCCTGTTACCAAGAACATTAATAATACTAGGTACATGCATAATTTTCCATTTTCAATATTACTCCACATCCCCATCCCCCAGTCCATAGTCCTCTTTCATCATATATTTTTGTACTGTCCATTACTTCTTTACATATTGCTAACAAAGGTTCTTTCAGTTCTTTTGCTTCAACTTCAGTTCTAAACTGGATCATTATTCTTTTTTTGTTTGTCTGTAAAAAGCTTGCACCACATATTCTGACCATGGATAAATATTTTTCTTTTGTTCATATGCACCCAAAACATTTTCCATAGCTTGCCCAGCCTCAAATATTAAGTCAAAAAAGTCTCTTTGTTAATTAAAATAAATCTTCTTACCTCTTTTGTTTTGACACCCAGAGGTGTTATGACAGAGTCCCAAACCTCATACCTGTCCAAACTTTCTTCTTTTTTACTGCTCACACATACTGTATACTTTTTTTGTTTCTTTTATTTCTTCTTTCTTCTTTGTTCCTTCTCCAATAGTTTGTGCATAAGTTTTTGTCTCTGGAAGTTTTTCTGGCACAGTCTCTTCTTTCTTCTATTTTTTCCATTGTGTCACTCCATGAAATTGCTGCTCCACTTTCTGGCTCACTTTGGTTTACCATTTCTTCCAATTATCTCGTAACCACCCCCTCCCCTGATTAGAGAGTTGTAATTATGCATTTTTCAGAGGTAACTGTCTCTCCTTCAAACAATCTCCTCTGAAAATTTTCCTCTGAATCCATTTGTTGCAGCTACAATCTCCTTTTCCTCCAATGTCAATGTTTTATCTGCACCCACATCATCAGAAAAAAATTCTGGTAGTGATTCTATCATTTCAACTACATTTTCAGCAACTGTCACTCCAGTTTCAGCAAAAGCTGAATCATCCATGTTTCCGCCCTGTTTCTCTTGGCTGCCTGTGTGTCTGGACAGGAAACAGGAAGTCAGGATGTATAACACACAAATCCTTCCTCTGACTACTAAGAGTAGAGGATGTTCATTGATGCCCTGGTCAAATTTCTTCTGGTAGTATAAATACTACCTCTTTTCTTTCCTGAAAAGAGACTGCTAACCTAGTGGGACTAATACAGTCAGCAAAAGGATAAAAACTAATAAGAAATAAAATCACACATATATGAGCATATAGTTATGCTGAGGGATGTGTTTATTTCACCTATAATCCTTTTTTATTGTAGATCAGATATCTCATATTTCCATAAATGTTTTTGTTTTTTTTACATTGCACTAGCAGTAACAAACATTCCAATGCCATGTCACACATTTGTTTAACTGATATTTCATTCTGTCATTCAAATGCCTTTCGCTATCTAGTACCACCTACATGCTGTCCTTTTCTTGCTGATTACTTTTTATCCTACTTGCATCTTGCCTGACACTTCTGATCGTTGATATCTCAACTTTTAGTCCTGTTTATCATCCAGTGTTCAGGATAAATATCATAAGCCTTTCTGTCCACCCTAGATCACCCATCTATTTTTTCTAAAACCTTGTTTAATAATGACTAACAGTCCTGTTTGACTTCTGAAACAATACTTTCAAAACTGTGTAGAAAAGTCCTTATCCTACTTTTCCTGTGACCTGTATAAGCAGAGATCATTATCTCCATGTTACTGGAATATATCCCCTGAGTAAAAGCATCAGATAATTTTATTAGATACTGTCCTTGCCCTGTAATATTTAACAAAGTGTTTCATCGGTCACAAAATGAGGGCACCCAGGTAATTTTCCTCTTAAATTGATCTAAATATAATGCCTCAGCCCCCACCACATATGACTTCTTGTCTCACCCTTTCAAAGCACATTTCAGTGCATTTATTATTACTGAACTGGAGAAACCACATCATATATATATATATATATATATATATATATATATATATATATATATATATATATATATATAGATACATAGATATATAGATATAGCTATAGATATATAGATAGATATAGATATACAGGTATATGTGTATATATATATATATATATATATATATATATATATATATATATATATATACACACACACGCACACACACACACACACACACACACACACACACACACACACATGTTTGAATCAAGAAATTAAGTAAACATGTTCACTTTACATACATGACAGTTTGTATTGGGGTATTATTATGTTCCAGAAAATAATAGTGGTTCATAGTTTCAAAGATTAGTACTAAGCTAACTGCCCTTGCGAGCCACTTTAAGCCTAGCAAATTATCCCTTGTGAGACTCAAACCCTGCCCCTTGTATTTGTAAGGCAAACACCTTAACCATTAGGTCACCCTCTGAAGTGATTACTAAGTGTGGCAATATATCCTTATCAATAACTTTCTGTTAATATCAGTATAGAAGTTTACAATGGTCAGATACAACAGCACACTGAAAATAGGACATATATTGGCGGCTTACATAATTAACTAAAATTGCTTTAGGAGGGCCTTGTTTTTCTGGACATAACATGAGTCCAATTTATCTCTGGGAAACACATTTATTTTACAGGTACATTTTATGGACAATCATTTGAGGTGTTTGTTTTATCACAAAAAGACTTCTATCATACTGAATAAGTATATTGACTGTTATTTAATAAGACAGCAGAATGAAACTGTCTAAACAGTTATAGATACATTTAATGTAGGGTATGGAATACAGTGATTATGCTACAATATTCAGAAAAAGACAAATTAGTGAAGCACTAATACAGAGCAAGACTCAGTCTTGACAAATATTAGGCACCCTCTGCTTAACTTGCTAAGGTCGGGTCTTGTGCTTGGCAATCACATCTGCCAGGCCCAGAACTGACCAGCAAAGACAGGGGCAGAATAAAAACAAAAAACAGATTCATTTCTACCTGCTATCCGTACTGGTAATGTGTGCATGCCTTTTTGTTATAGACTTAGAAAGTAAATGGATGTGCATTAACCTGCATTTTCATAAGAGCACACAGTCTGAATTTAAAATGTATGTCATTATTTAGTGAATTCGGTGATTAGAGATTTGTCCGAAAACCAAAGATTTTATGAGGAAATGATCAAACATAGGAGGCAAAAGTCTGGACATTCTACACAAATCTGGATAACTGAGAGGCAAGGCAATGTGAGTGTAAACACAAAACATTGTGTTCCACTGCCTTTCTGACAGCACTCACTAAATGATTTATGGCTTTGAAAGCCAGCTAAACACTTTGCTCTTTTTATAACCTGTAACATGTAGTACATGGAGCAGATAAAGCTCCAAGCATTACAAATAATTATGATTGGGTCTCCGATTATAACCTTTAATTATGTGTTCTTGACATGGATAAGACTCATTGCTCCAGCTTCGCTCAAGAGGTGAATTACTTGGCATCCTTGTCTAAACACATAATAAGCAGGTTATGGTTGGTGACCCAATCATAATCCTCTGTTTAGTGCATGGAATGTCATGATTATGCTCTAAAACAAGGAAAAATACTAGCCTGTTAAGCAGCTTTCTGACATCAGAAAGCTGCTTACCAGGCTTTTGCTAAGCACCCCTAAGCACTGTTAACATTAGGTCTTTAAATCTTGTGATAGAGTTGTCTGCTTCAGATGTCTGTACATGTGTTTGTTTTAAATCTGGCTAGTGTATTTTCAATATTGCAGTCATTTATTTAAAAACTGGCTATATGACATATTTTGCCCATAGGAAAGGCCAGTACCCACATAATATTATGTTGCCATCCTTATTTTAACTATTTGATGCATTGCTAGGCTTTGAGATCATATATTTAATATTTCCTTTCCTTGTCATTTTGCACTAAATACTCTTCATGCAGACATAAATTAAACTGCTTTTCAGATCGAATTTTGATATTTTTGGTAACCTGATAAACTTCAGTCATGTTCTTTGAGACAATGTAATCACATAAGTGAGAATGTCTTCATTAACATTTCCAGTGCAGTTGATGGCTGTGTGGCATAGATAAATAAAGTTTTGTCTATGACCCATACTTTCTTGGTGTGATTAGTTCTCTAGGGCCTTTTAGAGCTAATGGGGTGGGGGTGGGGGGTAATTCCTACTCGCCTCTTTCAGTAGGCAGGGTAAGGCACACATGTCTGAGGTGTGCACTCCATGCTAGAATCCATAGTTGAGACCAGAGATTTGACAGAGGAACTTGCTAGGGATGGTGGAGCCTTCTAAGAGGTTGAGTCATTAGAGAAAGTGAAAGATGTGATCATGCTAAAGCCCACTGCACATTTAGCTCTTCAATACTTATGACCCGAATTTAACATAAAGTCTCAATCCTGTAGATGACTGCACCCCTGTCAACAGTCAGCTGCCAACCTGCACCCATATTAACACTCAGTTGCCAACCTGAGAAAATGAGTAGGGAGTAGGGCTCACCTCGAGGCTGGGGGGGGGGACCAGCTAGGCATCTTGAGGGAGAGGTTTAATAGTCAGGGGATAAGGGACAAAGTTCAGTGTATTTTCTACACAAGTCTATATTACATTCTCGAAAGCCGACAATGTCAAATGTGACATTGTCGACACGAGAATAGCGAAACTGCAGAACATCAAAGAGGTAACTGGAAATCTCCGTAAGGGGAGATTTCCATTTACTTCAATGTAGTGCGGTCTCGGAGTTGGTATATTTAAGTAGCGGAGGGTGTGGGGGTGCAGGGGGGTTTGCCCCCCTGCCTACACTTAGTTTTTTTTTTGTTGTTTTTATTTTTTTTTTTCGGAACATTCGATGTTTTAATAGTTCAATCACTAAGGGTTGACCTTTAGTGATTTTAAATGTTAAATATTCAATGTTCTAATATAGACCCCTTTTAGCACATCTGTCAGGCAGGGAGTTATATTATTGTCATGCCAAAAGTTATTGTATAAATATATTTACCTAAAATCTCTAATAAAATGGGTGCAGAAGTTGCATTGCCCATAACATTTTTAGCAGTACAGCTGTATATTCCAGCATCATCCTTTTTCATCCTCTCAAAATTTAGAATTGCACCAGCTTGCTTCTTATATAGTCTGTTATCCTTAATCCATATATATTCCATAATGTCTGGATTGGTTCTGTTTGTAGTGCATGTCAAGGTGACAGTATCATCTTCTTTTACTTGAGTATCTGGATACACCACAATTTGCACATCTTTAGGAGGATCTGAAAGGCAAACATTTCCAGGCTGTTACCAAGTTCTTTCATAACTTATGTGCACATATTAGCTGTTCAGTAATACTGATTCTTTCATAATTATTAAGAATAGATACTTCCAAATACTTTGTTTCACTATTAAAAAAACTGTGTTGATATGCAGCACATTTAATGATTTATTACATAGGTATGTGAATGTATAATAAGCAAATGATCAATAGGGCCCTTATAAGGCTAGCTGTCCTACTGGTCAGAATCAAACATTGTATCTTGCACCTCTGAGGTAAATACCTTAACTGTTATGCCAATCCCATGTTAACTGTTTGGTCAAACTGAGACATTTGACTGTTTGCAAAGGAGACCTGCAGTATAATATGATAAAAAACAGCAAAAAAAAAAAAAAAAAAAAAAAACTAGAACAGCAATAAGAGATGTATATTAGAAGCTGGTACATAATAACAGTACATATAATACTTGGTGGATGATATACAACCTAAACATGGGGAAATAATGACAGGAACATAGCACAGCACATGATAACAGAAATGTGTAAGTAAATCTGTATTTTGGGTTATGCCTCATCATCTTTTTCTATGACTTTCCTGCTAAGTAGGTGTACCTGATGCTAGACAAAAATTAGCAAGGAGAAAAAATCAATTGAGTATTAGTAAATTAGGAGCATTTACTGTTTAAGTCTTACTGAAAAACACATTACTTGAATAACCACAAGACACATCTTTATACATGAGAAGGTGAGGATACTAAGTGTAGAAGCCATCTGCATGCTGCTGATCACAATCCATTTCAATGCTACTTTAGCAAATACACCCAGAAGAGTCAAGACTTGTTATAGCTTTGTGTATGTTTTGGTAATGGTATCTTGCCCAGCCTAGTTACATGTACCAGTGCCCTGCTTCATATATCATATAAAAGGTCTTATATTTAATGATAATGTATGGTATGGAGAAGAGTTTTTCATGGACCTAAAATTAGCAGTCACATGTATCAGCCCCCCAAAAATAGGTTCATAGGTTTACAGTTTTACACTAGGCTAACAACCACCCAGGCCCTTATAAGCCTAGTCATGCAATCCAACCCAGCTGTGTCCCTATGTATCATGGGCATTCATTAGATAGGGGTATGTTAGCTATGACATTTCTGGAGGTTATGTGGGAGGGGGTTAGTTTGGGCATTACTGTCTGCCTCTGTCTATCTGAGACAGGGAGGCCAGACCCAGGGTGAATTTCCAATTTCCTATCCATTGGTCAAGGTTACGCTTAAATAAGGTTAGAGGTGGACTCTGCTTCACATGAGTGGGGAGCTTGTGAGACACATATCTGGCTTGCCAACATATTTAGGCCACAAGCAAAATTTAAATCCTTGGATCTAGTGGTGCTGTTTCTCATTTTGCAGATTTGCAAAAAATCCATTACAGATGTATCTGAGGATACCTTGTATGCTAGGCATAGACTGCCTCTCAGTAACCTATAGGAGACAGAGTATAAAGATAGGCATTAAGGCAATCAATATAGGACAATGTGTTTATACCCTGGATTTTCCTTTTAAGGAACCTTTGTGGGCATTCCAGCTATTGTATATGTTTGGTCAGGTACATGCTGAAGGGGGTATTATACTCAATGATGTGTCTGATAAGGGATGAATAAGGTGGCACTTTGACTTCCTTGGACCTGGATGTCATGTCTTTATTTATAGGTTTGGTGGCATAGAATGATGTTAGGTTTTGTAAATAATTGAATAAACCCTGGGTTTCAGAAATATTTTGTGGGTTATGGTAAGTGAATTTGTGTAATGAGCGGCCATATGCATGGAGGGGACAATTTAGTGACACAAGTAGCATGATCTTCTTAGGTCTCAAAATACTGCAGCTACTATATTATGCAAATAAGTATATAATGACATGGAAATGAGCAACATGTTTAAATTGAGAGTAAATGGTAAATGCAAATAAAGATAGATAATATGATGGCATAATTCAGAAATATAAACTTTTGCATGATGAGATGCGACTACCAAAGTTGCTGACTGTAATATAATCATGGCATTATAAGAAAGAGAGGCTACAAAAACATGAATGGGCTAACCACCACTTTGGTAGATAAGCACATGCTATTCTTGCAGCTGGTAGCCATAAAGGTGCATATATAGTCCCAAGACACTGCCTTGTCATCCATCTGCACCTATAATACCCTCCATGATATAGGATCATAGGAGATTACTAGGCTATTGACCTGGAGGTCATTTTAAGCCTAGCTATTTCAACCCAATGTAATACTGTAGAGGTACTAGTCAATACCCAAGATTGCATTTAGTGATGATTGCCCATGTCCAGGAGGGTTGTGGGCACTATCCCCAGTTAGAATTTGCAGTGCTCCATCCACTCATCCAGGTTCCTCTTAAACAGTGTCATAGAGGTGCTCTGAATCACATGAATTGGTAGCCTGTTCCAAAGATGTGGCAAACATTGGAAGATAAATCTGTCCCTACAGCATGTCCTATTTAAATCACAGACCATATTTAGGTCCCTGGAATGCGTAGCCCATGATTCATTTTATTTAGTATATGTGGTAGATTCATTAGGTTTGGGTCTTGGGTTGCTCTGTAGGCCAGGCATAAATCTCCCCTAAGAAGTCTATATGATACGTAGTATAGTAATAGGGATTTTAGACGATCTGTGTAAAGCACATACTGGAGGCCCTTGATCTTCTTTGTTAGAAATTGCTGAGGTCTCTCTAATTGCTGTAGATGTTTAGTACAGTACACACTGAATACTCAATTATGGGCTGGATAAGTGTTGAGTGTAGTTGAGGTTATAACTTATTTTGCTCTTGAGTCAATGCCTTTACTAATTAAGTGAGCTATGTGGAAAGCTTTCCTTCCAATGGTAAACGTGGTGGTTGAAGTTCTGTTTGTGGTTGACCTGTCATTCCAGGTCCCTTACCACTTCATTGGTACATAGCGTATTGATATTGATTTGATAGTGTGAAAAGATATTGTTTGTGCTGAAGGGAATAATGATGCATTTCTTTGCATTCAGTTTGGGACTGTGACTAATACACCAGTAGATGGTCTGTGTGAGACTATCCTGGAGTATACTGACATAATTTGGGGATTCAATGATTGCACCTAGTTTGCAGTTGTCTGCAGACTTGGTCAGCCACAACCCTTTAGTTTTGACCTCAACCTTTGAGGAAGTATATACCAAACAGTAGGGTGCCCAGCATTGACCCCTGTAGCACCCTGTTGGTAGCAGGTCTGCTGGTTGATGTAGAGTCCCTCACTCTGATAATGTCTGTCTGCTCTTTTGAGCCAGTTGGTAACCCATCTTACAACAAAGGGGTTTGCATTCAGTTTGCTAAGTTTATCAGTAGTGCCTGAATGTAGGATTGTGTTGAAAGCCTTTGCCAAGTTGAGGTATGCTGTGTGCACAGATTTACTCTCATCAATGGCCTTGGTCACATTTTCAAAGAAATCCATCAGATTTAACAGGCAGGATCTGCCCTTCATGAAGCCAAATTGGGTAGGCTCCAGGGTTGGAGGTCACCTATGTCTTTATTTATGAGGTCCATAATGATACGTTCCGCGGCCTTACAGATGAGGCTGGTCAGGCTTAAAGGTCTATAATTCCCTGCATCTGTTGCTAGGCCACCTTTGTGGAGGGGAATAACTGTAGCTGTTCTCCAGTCCGCAGGAGCAAAGCTTGTGGTTAGGCTATGATTGAAAAGGGGACTTTGTGGTGATGCTAGTTTATGTATTATCCTGTTTAGAAGACAGACTGGAATGTGATCTGGTCCCATAGAGGCTATGTTCTTTACCTTGGATGGGGCTTTGAGGACCTGCTCTTCAGATATGTTGTATGTTAGGAGGGGATAAGGGAGTGAAATTTTAACCAAACCTATCCACTAGCAGGTTTGCTATCTCAGTGGGGTTAGTGTGTGTGTGATACCATTAGCCATCAGTTTTGTGCATGCTTGGATCCTACCCTTTCATTATGTACATAGCTGTAAAAGGCCTTATGGTTATCCTTGGCAGTACTTGCTAGATTTCTCTCAAAGGAGCTCTTGGACAATTTGACAAGTTGCCTTATTTGCCTGTTAAGGCTGAGAAGAGTGCTTTTCCATTGTTGGGTAGTGAGCTGCTACTGTGTGGACAGGTACAGTGCAGGAGCTAGTTGAGATGTGTCAACCTCATATGCAGGTTTGTGAGATGTGTGGAGTACTCACCCCTGTGGACACTAAGGTCTGAGTGGCTTAAAGAAATCAGGCTACAGGGACCTTCCAGCAACAACTGGGTTATGGTGTGTTCATCCCAGCCATCTGCCTGAAACATACTTCACCAGTTTCTCAATGCCATACATGGGTAGGAGCATATGTGGTTCCTACACATTACAGAGGAGAGAGGCAATGCATGCCTTTTATGACATAGCTCCTTTCTGTGATGTTCTGGGAACCATTGACTGTACCCACATTGCAATAAAGTCCCTGAATGAGGAAAAGAGACAATGTTATATCAACCATAATAGATTCTACTTCATCAACAACCAGGTGGTTTGCAATGCACAGCCATAATATACAGTGTGTCAGCAGCATACCCAGGCAGTGGCCACAACTCCCACATCTGGCACACATGTGACATATATCAATGATTTGTATGAGGTGATTTTCCCCAAGGCCATCTTATTAGTAATGTTGGATATACCCTGGGTCGATAGCAAATGACATTAATAACAAACTCATGGACCCTGGCAGTAAATGCATACAACATCTGCCTGTCACAGATCCAAATTATTGTTGTGCATGTGCTCAGACTGCTTTAGATCCCTGTCCACTGTTATTATTCAGCAAATCACAGAAGCCTCCACGATAGTAGCAAATGTATTTTTTATTTTTGAATAAAACAAGCGCTTTCACGCACCTAACAAGTGCGCTTCATCAGATATCCCTGTCCACTGTCTAGATATCTCTGGTGGGGCTTTGTAGCTTGACCTTGAAACAAGCAAGTAAAGAACGTAAAATTGAACAAGTTCCACGAAAAAGCAGCAAGCAGGTCAGGAACAGCTGCCCAGAAGAGCCAACCAATCGATAAGGACAAAACACAGTAGAAAGAACACCTCCAAACAACGAACTCCACTAGCACCTTTATTGTTTTAACGCCACAAAATTACTGAAACGTTTTCGTCGACAATGCAACTTCATCAGAAGGAAACAATCAGTTGTATCCCTACTTTTTATACACAACTAATTGATAAATTGATGTAGTAATTGAATAATTAACCACAAAACTGTTCTTTGGTTTAAAGAAAAATCTACTACAAAATGCTGCTTTTTACTACCAGTTAACATATAAAAAATATATAAAATATATATATATATATATATATATATATATATATATATATATATATATATATATATATATATATATATGTACTTCTAACAACATACTGTGTCTTACAGTGAAAACCAAAACCCATGTTTGCAATATAGGTCACAAGTAATGTAAATAATTATAATAAAAGTGTTTAAATCACAATGGACAAAAAACAAAACAAAAATTGTTACATTCATACCTTAAATACAGATGTTGCTCTATCTTACAATGGGAATTTTAAAATAATATAAAATTGAAAATAAATAGTCATTGTCTGTACATGAATTCTATGCAGGTCCACGTTCAATGACCATTAAATTCAATGTTTAAAAATTGTTGAAAAAATATAATAAAATGTTTAAATACATAAACATAATAAAAATAATATTAGTAATAATATGTCCAGTCCTACAACTGATCTGCCCTTAACCTTAAATAGGGCATGATAGAGATAGATTTGTTCAGGCCTGGAAATTTATTGGCTTGCAACAAAATCTGCCAGTGCGTTTCCCAGTGAGAAAGCCGTGCTGCCCAATGGCCTCCCCTGTTACATTTAGTAACTGCTTCCAACACAAAGAATTTAAAAGATGCAGACTCACATACAACTACATGTCTATAAAGTGCATTAGTAGTGCATTGTTTCTGTATTTCATAGAGATGCTCATAGATACATCTTTTAAGTTGCCTTTCTATCTTACCGACATAGAATGCTTGGCAACATGTACAGATAACCAAGTAAACTATGCCGGTAGAATTACAGTTGTAGAAGTGATGGGAACAAATCTTCCTGTTTCTACTCTCCAAGTAAATATACTCCTGGTTTATAACATGTTTACACTGTGGACACCTATCACAACGGAACGTACCTTTCCTACGCTGTTCAATATTACTGTGATTGGTGTTCTGTTCCAAAATTCTCTTGATGTTTAGACCCCTTCTGTATACAAATTTACACGACAAGCCTTTTAAGTTGTTCAAATCGGTAAAATCCACAAAGGATTTTAATTCCTTTTGAATAATGTTTCTAATATCCCCCACGTCAAGACTGTGTTCTGTAACAAATACCTGACTAGAGCCAAATGGGGTAAGAGAACTGTGGGTAGAGTCTACGTTGTTCACTGTTTTTTTCATACCTAGAATAGGACTAAATCTAGAACCCCTAGCTGACTGAACCTCTTCCCTTACTGAATTAATCAATGCAATAGGGTATCCCCTGGCCAAAAAGAGGGACGTAAGCTTGTCACCCTCTTTATAAAAATTAGGATCGTCCGAGGTCATGCGGGAAGCCCTAACGAATTGACCCTTGAGTATGGACCTCTTCTGAAATTTAGGGTGCTAACTGTTATAGTGTAGATAACTATTAGAAAAACTCGGTTTCCTGTATACACATGAACTGAAGCCATCAACTTCTTTAACCAAGGTGACATCTAAGTAATTGACCTGGTCTGTTGATATGTTGTGTGTAAACTGTAAAAAGGTTGTTGTGGAATGTAAATAGGTGACAAAGTCATCAATAAACTGCCTCGGACCTGTCCAGAATATACATATGTCGTCCAAAAACCTAGTGTATTGTATACAATGTTTAGAAAACTCACAGTTAAGGACAAATTTGTTCTCCCATACTGCCAAGATCATGTCGGCATAAGTGGGGGCACAATTTGCTCCCATGGAGACACCCGAAATCTGCTGGAAGTATTCTCCACAAAAGTAAATGTAGTTGTTATTCAGGACCGGGTCCAATAATTCCAAAATCAAATGGACATCATTGTTAGTAACCCCCTTGCACTCCCAGAGGGACTCCTTAATCCATTTCAGGCCTGTCGTGTGTGGAATCACAGAAAACAGGTCAACCACATCGATGGTAACAAATATTAGGTCAGACCTGTATAGGTCATTGGTTATGCCCCGTAAAAATTGCCAGGAATCCTTGAGTAACTGGTCCTGTCTCCCCCATAGCTGTTTCAATTTCCAATCCAAAAATTTGGAAAGGTTGTGGGTTTTGGAACCCTGAGCAGCTACGATAGGTCTAAGAGGGGGGTCATGCATGTTTTTATGTATTTTGGGCACACCAAAAACAGTGGGTATTCTGGGGTGGGGGTTGTCCAGGTATGTAAAAAGATCATATTCAATAACTTCCTGGTCCAAAAGATCTTTGACTGCCAGGTCAATTTTTTTATATGAAAGGTGCACCTCGTTAAGTGAAACAGTAGTGTATTTCTTGGTGTCCTGTAAAATACTATACATTTTGGCTTCATACATAATTTGATCTATGATAACAGTACCGCCACCTTTGTCGGGTTCCATAACTCTCAACAACGGGTCATTACTTAATTCGGTCAACAGATAATTTTCAGCCTGGTTGAGATTAGAACCTGGTTGGGTCTTCCTCTTACTACCACGTATATGTTGTTCAATCCTATTTTCCAAGTTTTTTAGTTGTAAATGTAATGGTGGATTGTAAGTGCTAGATTTCTTGAGCATCAAACCCTGCCCCATATTGGTAGACCCAAACAAGTTCTGCAGATTCAATTTACGAATGAAAAGTTTCACATCCAAAATGGTATTAACCAAATCCCTACCCCTACTAGGAACAAATTTAAAGCCCTTAGTAAACAGGGAGAACCATGTCTCAGTAATAACAGCATTACTATAGTTGTATATGTGATAACCATTCAAAGTATGCATGGAATAATCACCTATTCCAGTAACCTCAATGGAATCAGAATTTACCAATCCTGCTTGTTGTTCCTCCTCCACCCTCTGGTTTGCACCCCTCCCACCTGGCGAGGGGATCGAGGCCCCAAAAAATGTTGGTTCAACTGTTGATTGTGTGGTTGTTTATGGAGACGTTCTGATCTCCTAGGCAGGAGATCATCAGTTGTCTCATCTATAGAATGAAAAGGTGGGGGGGGAGGAGAAAGAGGCTCTTGAACAGAAGACTGGATTTCGTGGGCACCTATAATATCCCTTGAGGCCTGTGGAGGTAGAAACCCACCCCTGGTCTGGGGTGGATTAGGGTATTGCCTACCGTCCTGATATTCCTTAATGTCTCTGTTCAACTTCCTGTATTTACGTTTCATCACAATATCACATTGTTTGTCTATTTGTTTTCTTAAATCATAATATTTTTGTTTCTCAGAATCAATAGTAAACATCAAGTCAGAGGTTACATTTGCATTTAACTTAGTAATATCCTTTTGTAAACTACTAATTTCTAGGTCATTTCTCTTAATAATGGCTTTTACAATGCCAAACCCACATTCATCAAACACTTGAATTAAATCATTGTGAAATTCACTCCCAGAAGCAACATGGTTAGGGTATTTGTGAACCCTTAAGCCTTTAGGAACAATGTGTTTATGAAGACATTCTTTTAAATACAAATTGTCTAGCTCGAGAATTTTGTACCTGTATAGGTCATGCTCAAGTTTTTGCATGCTGTCAGAAAAAGAAGCAGTCCCCTCTACATTGCTGTCGTTTTGCTCAACAAACTGAAAGATGGGTTTACGATTCACCCATTCATTAAAAGTAGAAGCAGGAGGTATAACAAGCCCCTGATCGTTGGGGCTAGAAGCATTGAAAGCTGCCTCGCCAGAGTCCCGAAGCAACGCTGGAGTGTTTAAAAAATTAGGTTCCGTTCCATCTGGTATGTTGGAAGAGCGTCCCAGTCCATTCGGACCGTCCCGTGAAACAGGAGCCACAGATTTGGTGGAAAGCAGTTTAACAATTTCTCGTTGTTCAGCAAGGAGCGCTTGAACACCATGTCCCAACAAGTTCCCGATAGTTGGCTGGAATCAGTTGAATTAAACTGTATTCCTTCCTCCACACTAGCGCCAGAAGCGCTGGGGGCAGAAGCACCGGAACCTGCCATCATAACAAACCAAGCAAGTAAAGAATGTAAAATTGAACAAGTTCCACGAAAAAGCAGCAAGCAGGTAAGGAACAGCTGCCCAGAAGAGCCAACCACTCAATAAGGACAAAACACAGTAGAAAGAACACCTCCAAACAACAAACTCCACTAGCACCTTTATTGTTTGTGACATATATCAATGATTTGTATGAGGTGATTTTCCCCAAGGCCATCTTATTAGTAATGTTGGATATACCCTGGGTCGATAGCAAATGACATTAATAACAAACTCATGGACCCTGGCAGTAAATGCATACAACATCTGCCTGTCACAGATCCAAATTATTGTTGTGCATGTGCTCAGACTGCTTTAGATCCATGTCCACTGTCTAGATATCTCTGGTGGGGCTTTGTAGCTTGACCTTGAAACATGCAGGAAATATTTGTAGTGTGTGTCCATTACACAAGCTGCTATATGAACAGTTACAGCAGGCGAGATATTTTTAAGGGAAAGAAGTCCTGGAGTCAACAGTGGAAGAGATGTCTGATTAGGAGTTTGGGGAAGAGACAACTAGAGATGGCAAGGAGAAGCAGGAGCAGCGTGTAGTGGTACCAACTAAGAAGCAGTGTCTGCTTCATAACTGTGACCGAGATTAAATGTAACATACAACAGTAAAAAATGATGCATCCAATGATACATTCAGGCTATACTCTAGCATACATAGACTGAAACAGACACAGGCTACCCAGGTAGCAGAGTACTGAGAGCATGGAACAGTTTTATCATTTGCACAGGTGGAGAGGGCTACAGTGATAGGTGTCAACAATGTGCAATTTGTGTTGTGTGTGTGTGTGTGTGTGTGTGTGTGTGTGTGTGTGTGTGTGTGTGTGTGTGTGTGTGTGTGTGTGTGTAGGGGGCATGTTTATGCTATGACATGATAATACTTTATGAATCATTGATGGTTGAGTGTGCAGAGACTGGTCAGGAAGGGTGTGATGCCTCCATTGCATTGTGACTAGGTGGAGATGGGCATTGCTGATAGGTGTGGATGGGTATATATGAACCAAGTTCCAAGTACATTACCCTCAGCACAAGATGATCTAGAGGTGGTGGCAGTATGTGACCCATACTATATCCCACCCTTCCCATGGTAGGCTTCCCTAACAGAGGCAGAGTTTGACTAGCAATGAGAATGGCAGTAACTGTGATGGGTGGTAGCACAAACATTTGCAGCATACAGACTTCCTATGCCAGCTTTCCATTATGCTGCATAAATTGCCAGGCAATTCTGTATGTCCTCAAGCAAATCATGCATAACCCCAACTAGTTCAGTTATGACTGCATTGTTCTCTGCCTGCTCTTGCATAATGACTCTGTATAAACATTGCGTAATGGCAATAGGGACACTTAGATTAGGAGGGGTGAAGCAACTATGGTGTGGCTGGCCAACAGTATTCTGACAGCTGCTACCCTCCTCATGCTCATTTGAGCTTGGAGCAATCAAAGATGATTCTGCCACTGGAAATGAGGGCAACCCTTATGCTGATGTTTTGGCCACATTCTGTCCTACTGTGGCATCATGGGTGTGAGGACTGCATTGCACATACACAGGAGTTGTGTCCATGGAAGGGGAAGGAGGAGGAGGGATATGGTTGTCACACTGCCTCAATCTTCCAGTGCACTGTGACCTCCCAAATGTGACAAGATTTGGCTGTCATCATCATCAGAACCAGACAGGTCCGCAATATCAGACATACCTACAGTCATAGTAGAGAAACCTGACAATGCATCATCTCTGAAAACTCATATACATATCCAAGTATATGAATCCACACTTCACCAACACCTGCATCCCATTGTAGGTAAAAATCTACAACAAAGTCCTATGGAAAATCTACAGTTAACATACCTTGAGTAGACTGACTGTGTAGGCATATTCCCAATGTTCCCTGCATCAGGTGAGTAGAACATATAATTCCACATGTTATGACATACCCACCCAGATCACTGTCAGCTGTTACTTATGGTGCTGTATACAGTTCTACATCCATATCCAGTACTCCATTGTGGATAACAGAACTGTATGCCCCCAGACAAAGATGCCATGAACTACTCAGTGTTTGTTAATGATTGCCCAGTTGTTGGACCCCTGTCCATGACCTCTGCTTGTGTGCCTTGTTGCACAAATAGACAATCATGCAAGTGACTTTTCTCTGAACCCACTTGTATGTTCTGTTTTGCCCACTTACTACACTCCTTTGTTCTGGCCTGAGCAGGTCTCTTGTTCTAGAGAATCCACCAACCATGTTCATGGAGGACCTATAGCAGGATGTCATTCTATGCCTGGGAGAATTTTCGCTTGTAATGTTTATCAGGGTCAGGTATGATGACCTGTAATATCAAAGAAGTATACGTGTAAAGTATTATCATGTCATGCACATATTCCCATAACACATGAATATTAGCAGTGTTTACATGACCTCCCATTCCATACCACCCACTATGTGTCAGAAGCAACTGGTATGGCTGTCTATCTTGTGGTGATCAGTAAGGTATTCATCCATTTGATGCTTTGTCACATGGCAGTGACCTGTATTACCCTGCAAAAGAAGCCATGCAGGAACACAGGGATATTTGGAACAGGCCATGTGTTCTGTATGATTGCATCAGCACACGTACTGCCTCTACCTACATTGTGGATGAGTGCAAGTGTTATTAAGTGCATTGGCTCTGTCCATTGATTCATGGAAGTGCTACAGGCACAGTAGTGCAATAGTCTGCCATTAAACTGCAATCACTGTGACAATGGCATACACTGTGGCACTGTGCCATGTCGTGCTAATGAGCTGTTTAATATTGCATGATACATGTCAACAGCACAATGCACGTGGAGAGGAGAGGGCTTTCACTTTTTAATGGATTGTGGTCTCATCATGGCTATAGGTTCTGAAGTTACTAATGGAATGGCAACATAGATACCATTATGATCGTCTCTAGTATAAAGTGGATGCTTGGCACAGACTTGCCAAGTTGGTGCCTGCTGCTCCTGCAATATTATAGTGACCTGAAGAGGCACCAGCTTGACCTACTATGCTAATCAGAGGTCAGAGAGAGTGCTCCTGAGATGTACTGTAGGTATGTAAGGCAGGTCAGTGTTTTATTACTTTAAATATAGTTATAAGGACCCTTTCAGGATATTTAGCTCATGATGCTTCTATTTCTTGCTAATGTTTTGCACCTCAGAAGCAATGTTTGGAGAACAAGTTCCTATATCAGAGGAGGATGCAGCATCCCTCTTAATATATTGTAAGTATGATTACTGACATTGTATATATAAGTTCTGTATATCATAGCAGCATTGTGTTATTCAGTGCTATAATTCTCTGGATGTGAGTGTAGCACAGATATGTAACACTGCAGCATACTGCCTGACATGAACACTGTATATAGATACAAACCCACATGCACATGGGGCATGTTCAGGGGAGCCACACATTCCACATTTGTAATTTTACAATAAGGGCTAATCAGTGCTGCAAAACATGCATGCTGATTGGACAAACCAATCAGCGTGCCCATTGTAAATCGAGCAATATCTACAGAAAGAAGTAGCATTCTTCTCTTTTTTCACTATTAGAGAATTTAAAGTGTGAAAAATAAAGTTTTTCTTACAGAAAACTGCTCTGTGAATCAATTGCTCACAACAGGAAGAAGTCTGGCCAGCAGCAACTCCTTCTTATTACCAAGTTCCTGAATTTTCATCTCCAGAAAGCAGACTAGAACTTGGGCAGCTATAAATAAAAATCTACAGATGCCCAGTTCCTATTCCTGCAAATGGGAGAAAAAACAACTTGGAGAGCTGTAACTATTAGAATAAATAGTTTCAGCAGCTCTGTCCTCTTCTCTGAGACTGGAGAAAACATTATACATTAAAAAGAAGGGATTCTTATCACCCTTCAGCAAGCATGTCTTGAATTTTTGATTTACTGTAATCCTTAGTGATTTAGCAGGAACACTTTCTAAGAGGGCAAGGCAAATTATGAGGCAAAATCAGACATGGTACAGAGCTGTTTTTGGGTGGTTGGTGGTTCAGCTCTCTCCAATTCCTATGGTGCCGAACTTATGGAATAAAGAAGGCAGATAGAGCATGCATCCTGCAAATGTTGCATGTGTCAGATTACCAGAAATTGGCTGAATAACCCTACAGTGCAGTTATATAATGACATTATTTAGAAAAAGTAATATTTTGCTTATTTTTCAAATATTTTCATTGTATAATTGCAATAATCAACTCCTGGGTGTGGGTAATGCGGGATTTATCCATGGTTTGCTTTTTTTTTTAATCAGTTGGACTTTACCCACTTAATCAAACCATACCAACAATGGGCAAATCCTGCATTACTCACACCCAGTTGTGGATTATTGCCAAAATGTATACTTAGCTCAGCATGCATGCACCTTATGCCCACTGTCATGTGGTGCCTGATCTGCAGGGCTGTTGGCCTGGTACCACCATGCTCTGAACACTGCCACAGAGAAAGAGGACTGACAGTATGCACAGTATGCATTCCATTATATTGTCTGTGCATCAGTCCACCAAATGCCCATGCATGTGCCACTTCCTACTGGCAAACCCATGCCATTTGTAAATTACAGCAGTTCTGTACAATATTACATATCATCTTGTATTATTGAGGTTGCCCACCACATTACTGACAAGTATCTGTGTTAATGTCACTGTCTTGTCTGTCTTTGGTGCGCCACTCTGGCAAAATGTATTTGTTGGCCTGTATGCATACTATTGCTGTTCATGTCTACATAGCCTTTGTCATTGTCTCACATGACATACCCACAGGAGCACACCCATACACACACCTCATGGCCACTTTTGACCAGCAGCACCATCCTGACTTTATTTTCTACCCTCTCTGTACCAAATGGTGCAATTCTACTTCACCCTTGTACATACATCTTCTAATAGGGATGTATGACATTTTGTACCAACTGAGCAATATGACTCTTGGCACAATAGCAAACCTAGCAGCTGTTTAGACCCCATGTTGATGCCTGTAAAGCTGATCATTGCACACCAACAGGGTGATAATTTCTCTCTGTCTTTCTTTTATACTTTTATTTGGTGTTTTTTAATATTTGTATATTTTTGTTACTATTTTCTCCAGTGCCTATCCTTCTTTTATATTTTATTTAATGTTTGCATTTTTATTTCTCTTCATTGATGCTATTATTCTGCAGTAAAAAAACATGTTTGTGCCCATGGCACAGCAATGGTCCGTATTCTGCTATCATGCCCATACTTTTCCAACTGACTCACCATCTCTCTCAAGGACTGCCACTCAGATGGGTGACTGAGGTCATGTGGTGGGAAGTCAACCTGAATGTGTCTCCACCGGCATCTGGTGGTTGGTTATCAGAGTGCAGATTTTGCAGTTCTCTGTGGTGATGCTAGCAGAGGTCATTTTTTTACCTAGTGAGAGAGAGGAGAGCCGAAAACAGAGTTTGTACACCAGCAGCTTTGTGCCTGCACTGCCCACATACTGCTGCTTTCACTGCTTGAAGCAGAACCCAGCAGGGAGTGTAGTGACAGTGACTAAGGTAAATTGATCAGGAGCTGGGACTGCATCCTATCCCCAATTGAGGTGCTCTCTTTACTTGTTTTTCACCTCCCTCTCCTACTTGTTGCCCAGTACTCCTCATGACCACTTGTCCTCCCTCTTTCAATCCATTATCAACCTCCATCCCTTTGAGTCAGGAACTCACCTGTTTGTCTTTATGTTTTATGTTTGTTGTTGTGCTCTGTTCCAATATCTCCACCCCTTTTCTTTCCCTAGGTTCCCTTAATGTCCTTCCTCATTTATTCTTCCTATCAAAAAAAAAAAAAAACAAATGAGCATCTACTCCCTCAAAAAGAATGCCCTACCTCCTCCTCTTTACTCTCTATCATTCACTGTGTCCTTCTGTATGTTCCTCTTCTTGTCCTTTCCCCTTTCTGATACTCCTATACTCTAATTTTCTCCCTTTTGCAATGAATAAAATCTAATAGGGTCATTGGTGTGAACCACTTTTCAAAAGTTTATGCGTGAATGAGCATACTTGCATGAATACACATTTGCAACATGCATGCTACTTCTGTTCAAGATTTCTATGGCCATACCAAAGATGTGTCTACAGTCGTGAGGAAATAATTCCATGTTGTGAAACTTATAAACAAAGCTATGACATCTAGGTCCAAGGAAGTCATTGTTTCAATGTATTTGGCATTCATCAAACCTATCATTGAGTACAGTGCTCTTTTTGGAATGTACCTAACCAGGAATATCCAACAGTTGGAACATGCACAGAGGTTTCTCACTAAAATAATACAGTGTGTAAGTAACATGCCCTGTGCAGAGTACCTCAAGGCCCTATTCCTGTATTCTGTCTCCTACAAGCTATTGAGGGGAGATCTATGCCTGGCATGCAAGGCATTGTCAACCTTGGTGGACCTCCTGCATATCCGCAAAACAAACAGCACCAGAATTACTCATTCCAAAGTTGTTACCTTGCCTGTGATACAAATAGGACCTGATGTTGAAACACATATGTATCCCAAAGACTACACCTTTTCTGGAACAGGTTCCCCATCCATGTGAAGAAGAGTTCTGCCTTAACCCAATTCAAATGTAACTTGGACAATTGGATGTGGAGCAGAAAATTCTTCCATGGTTTGGCATCTATGTCCCTAATGAACACAGGCAGCCTGTAAATGTTTGATTTCCTAGACCCCTGCTGTAAATCTCACATGTCCCTGCTTACACTTAATCAAGGGTACAAGAGCTTCTTAGAGATTTGGGATACATGACTAAGTTTAAAAAGGCCCTTATGGTTGTTAGCCTAGTACACACCTATGACCCTATGTACATCCGTCTTTGCTGGCACTGTCATTTCCACAAGCAGATTTCTTAATTAGTTAATATTTGAGGTGATAAATGCCTCCTTCTTTATTGATAATTACTTTTGTGCCACATCATACAACTCGGTATCTCTGTGGAAGCCCTTGCACAGTTGCATTAGGCATGTTTCTGAATCCCAGGGAAAGTGTTTCAATGCATTCTTAAAAATTATGTGTATCTCTAATGCTGAGTCCTTCAGGATTAGGATACTTTAAAGCTCTGTACTAGGTCCAATTTTCTTTTTTTTTCTTTTTTTCTTTTCTTTTTTTCACTAATGATTTTCTAATAACTTTCCTAGGACTTATCCAAGGTTTTACTCGATGGTGCCAGATCTAGTTCTATATCAAGTTCCATATTAGCTAAACAGTATGTGTTAAGGTCCATTTTTGTATTCATTATCTACGGTGGTGCACATCAACATCACCTGCATTGCAGATGGATCCATCTGTGGCTGCTCACACATTACATCCATGAAAGATGTGTAGCTGAATAATATCTTATGGATAGAGACACTATATAGGAGCTTGGAGACATTAGCTATCCTCACATGGAATTGTGTGGGATGCATAGAATACCTATTTCTATGAGGGCTATGGTATGTACAGCACTTTCCATCCTTACTACAGTGACTTGAAGCAGCCAGCAGGTGATGCAGTAGGAGTCACAGGCATCTACCTCATGAAACCTACAACATTTCCTTAACAACACACTGTAGCATGTGGTGAAGCATATGTAGTGCTCACAGAATGTAGAGGAGAGAAACACCATTATAAAGGCATTTTATGAAATAGCTATTTCTATGAAAGTCTGAGGGCTGTTGACTGTGCCCATATTGCTATCAAGGCCCTGCCTGATTCATATCTTTTTAGTGTGCCAAAGAGAAAGGAATCCATTAAATCACCTCTCATGTGGAGTATAATGCACAATATATTATATCTGTATGCCATCCAGTTTCCATAATTTCTAAATGTTGCTCAAATCCAAGCTAGATTGGTGATTAGTATGGAATGTTTTTTTCATAGAGAGCTGATTGATAAGTTCACTGACACCCACCATCAGACTGCACAAACAAGACAGTAGGTATGTAGTTTGTAGTCACCTCATAAAGGTGTCCACTTCTGTGAGTTCCAGTTGATACCAGATACATCCTGGAGCCATGGCTCTTGACATCAGTACAGAAACTTCAGGGCATGACAGAGATGTTATACAACACCACACTGCTGCAGACCTACAGCATCATCCAACATGTGCCTAGAGTGCTTTATTCTATTGCCTAGATACCTTGGTTGAGAGCTGTAGTATTTTCTGAAGAAAAGCAGCAAGATATAAGTTATATGTGTCATGCTGCACTACATAGTATTATGCAAACAGCAACAGCAGGGGTTCACCATCACAGTGCCAGGCAGACCAGAACCAGCAGCCAAGGTAATGCTGGATGAGGAATCATTGGAGGAACTAGCTTCCAGGGAAGCAGATGCAAGCATGCAGCAGGTAGAGTCACAATGACACTAGCAAAGAGTCAGCATCAGGACCACACCTGTGGGCCAGAATACAGGTAACATAGAATTAATTTGATTCATGCAATACTACAACCATGATATGTTGTAGAGTGCACAAACTGGTCGTGCTGTGCATCAGACATTACCTAACCCATACAACAAAGAATGGTGGGGAGGGTATAATTGTCATCAGCTGCATGCTTGTTGGGGCACAGCAACTGGGATCAGTAACTGCTACATAGGCAGAATGGAGGACAGACTGGGGACGTGGAAGTGTTGTTATTACTGGGATGCATGGCTGGGGTATGGGGAGCTGGATGTACTGTGTAGTGATAGGATGGGGCTTCCTCTGGAGGCTAGGTGGCCAGATCGAGTGGGTGACTAGACCATGCAGATGCAGGAGGACACAGATGCAACAGATGGTGGAGTCTTACCAGAGCATGAACTGTGACAGTTGCTATGGATCGATAAGTGTTTGGTCATACACTGTGGACAACCATGGCATTTAGCCCATCCCTGCCAGGGGGGCTGTGTAATCAACACTGCCTGGCAAGGATAATGTGGAACAGCATGTCCATGACTGCCTTATCTTACACTGAGTAAGACCAACTCAGAGGCATCTTCTTCAAGTCCAGCTCCATTGTGTCACAGCAGACTCAACACCATTACTTGCTGGTGATGAATTGACACTCTGTGACCTTAAGGAACCTGCCCTGTGGAGTGCACAGTGGAGCTAAAGGAGCAATGTTGATGTGGATGGTGATGGCTGTAATGGCAAGTGTCACCATTCCCCATGAAGGCTGCACTAGCCATACAGTGTACTTCTACCACTCTCAGCAGGCACATGTGATCCATGTCCCAAGCCACCATAATAGTATGCAGGCATTGCAGACCCTTCTGGATTACATCATGTATGCTACACAGAACACTAATCATCCTCAACATGACATAAGTGTCATGCATCTATGGCTGGATCACTGAACTGCTCAGCCATTGATTTATGCCCAGTGTGACAACTAGGTCTGGTAATGAGCATGAATCATGGTGCATATAGCTGGCAACACACCATTCACTCATGATTTCTGCATGCTCTGGAGTGGTGACACTGCATACCACTGTCACATGAGGAGGTGATGACTGAGAACCCTGTGTTGAGATACAAAATTGGCCTGTCTCTCCATTGATAGTAAGGAGGCATGGGTGTTATGTACAACCATCACAAACATGTGAGAGGATGTAAGTGGCAGGGTTCCCAGCAATGTAACCATTGCTGACAGTGACAATGTTCTATCTGACTGTGTTATGTACAGGCTGCCGTTACTGTGAGGCACTGGTGCAGCACTGCCATTCTTTACTCCATGTCTGTAGCACCTATAAAGACAGAGACATTTGAATGCATGTGTTGATCCCACATCCCACTGCTACAATCGCATTTTATGTATCATATTGCAATCAGAATTAATATGTACATACTTTATGCTGCAGGACATGGTGGAAGCACCCCTGATGTACTGTCAGGGGAGCTATAGCAAAGTTTACCCTTTGCAAACAATGACAGTGGTGTGCCACTAACTCAAACTCATGATGACAATGACTTATACCAACCTGGTGCATCCCCAGATGGGACAATCAGTGTTGCCACCATTCAGCTTTCACATCTAAATATCAATATCCCTTCACTGTCTCCAGACAGTGACATCAAGAACTCTTTTATGTCTGTTGCAGTAGAGTGTGGTGGAGATCCTCCACCTGTATACACTGTTTCCAATGTGATAACTGAGCTTTTATGGACTTGCCATAGCATCTCAGTGACCCTGTGGCAAACTTGCTATGTTATTTTACTGTAGCCACCAACAAAATTCACATCTGTCACAAGCTGTTGTCACACATGATCTATGAAGATGTTATCAGTCTTGTCTGTTTCAAAATGCACCAGAATGGGAGTGTATGGCCTGTGATAGCACTTCTGCTTCTGCCATTGTCACTGTTTTGATACCGTTGGAATACCTGCATAGATAAACATATACTAAGCATATTGTAAGTGCCTATGCACTAACCTGTCATCTGATCCATCATTCATCTAGCAGCAGCGACTACAACATGTGGCATCTTCTCTACAGTGTTAAGACTGCCTGTGGGGACAGAGTGGGAACAGATTGTGATGTAACATACAGCCTGTGATGTGTTTATACAGTCCTGTGGCCCAAGTCAGTACCAAGGTATGTCTGATGTGCACATCTGTGCAGCCTGACCCACACAGCTGGTCTGCCTCCTCCAACCTCATGTTAGCTGGATTGCTGTAGCAGAATGTATTCCTTCCAACACAACTTTCCTGTCTGTGTTACCAGATTCATGTGATTCCATCGACATTTCAAAACAACGAAAGTCACTCCTCCGAAACGAAAGCATCGACCGTTCAAAACATCGACATGATAGCTATGCGATGTTTACGTCCCCGACAATACAATACAATGCCCCACCAGTAAATGACAACGCTGTTAAGGTAATTTGTAAATAGTCACGTAACACCCTACCCATGTGTACACAAAAACAAGTGCTAACATGGGTCCTGCAAGGGGGAAGTAAAGGATATGATATGATACTGTACCCATACTAAACTCCGCAATATCATATCCTTTACTTCCCCCTTGCAGGACCCATGTTAGCACTGGGTAGGGTGTTACGTGACTATTTACAAATTACCTTAACAGCGTTGTCATTTACTGGTGGGGCATTGTATTGTATTGTCGGGGACGTAAACATCGCATAGCTATCATGTCGATGTTTTGAATGGTCGATGCTTTCGTTTAGGAGGAGTGACTTTCGTTGTTTTGAAATGTCGATGGAATCACATGAATCTGTGTTACCACACAAAATGGCTTTTCTACTTATACCTGCAATTATGTATTCTAACAGATGGACTATGGACAGATGGACCTATGCCCTGTTTGTTATCCCACCATTTTGCCATTCCTAGCCCCATGTGTTGACAGTCCAATCATGTGAAAGTTGCTGTTGAATAACTCCCCTATTGCAGTACAGATACCCTATCTTCATTACTATCTGCTGCTAGCCTGTGTCCCCTTCACCACAACTGCAGGAGTCATTTTTTCTATGTGTATAACTTCAGAAATTATTCATCAGAATATGTTCTTTAGATGCTGATGTGCTGTCTGTAGCACAGTCAGCACCACAGTGGTGATATACTTTTATCATACCGATACTGATCTATTAGCACCTTATTTATGGTAATGAAATTCTGAATTGCACATGTAACACAGTGTGATACCAGCTCTGGATTATGTTAAATGGAGCTTACCTTCCTATGCACATCTGTTAGTCTGTTGTTTGATCTGCACATGGCTGGGCAAGTCCATTGCCGTTCCACATTCATATCATGTTAACAAGTCTTGCAAGCCACTCATAGAGGAGAAATACCACTTAGGAATTGTGAGTAGTGGTGAATGCCACTTAGGAATTGTGAGTAGTGGTGAATGCCACTTAGGAATTGTGAGTAGTGGTGAATGCCACTTAGGAATTGTGAGTAGTGGTGCACTGCTATAGTGCTGTGTTGTGTATTTGTTGGTAGAATAAAGCTGCTGTCCTGTCCTGCATCATAGGTTCATAGGTAGGTACTAGGCTATCAGCCCACGGGCCTACGCAAGCTTAGCCAACAAGGTTCCCTGGCTTACGCCACCCAAGAAAGTTATTTTCCTGTGCCACTGTCGAGCAGAGACACAGAAGTGATCCCCGGGGTGTATTTCCTATTTCCCATCCACTCATCAAGATTTTTCTTGAAGAGTGCTAATGAAGAACTTTGCTTGACATAGATGGGTAGCCTGTTCCAGAGTATGGGAAGTCTCTGGGATAGGAATCTATCCCTCCAGCATGTCCTGTTTATTGTGGTGACAAGGTTTAGGTCCTTAGAGCATGTAGCTCGGAGGGATTGGGATTTCTTTAGGTGTAGCATGTCCAACAGCTCTGGGTTTGACATAGCTTTATATGTTAGGCAGAGATCACTTCTGAGTAGGCGATATGCTATGGAGTAAAGCAGGAGATTTTTGAGGCTGTCAGTGTAGGGCATTTGTTTGAGTCCAGTAATCCTCTTTGTGAGGTACTTCTGTGGCCTTTCCAGCTGCTGCGGATGTCTTGTGAGGTACATTCCAAAAGGGGCGTTGTACTCTATAGTGGGTCTAATGAGTGTCGAGTAGAGGGGAACGATGACCTCTATTTCCTGGATGAGAACCCTTTTATGATGAGGTGTGCCACATAGAAGGACTTCCTGTCTACTGTGGCGATGTGACTATCAAAGGAGAGACTACTGTCCACCTGGGTCCCAAGGTCTCTTATCACGCATTTGGTGTTAAGTAGATTGCTGCCTATGTGGTAGTTCATGGGTACAGAGTTTTTAACAAAGGGAATGACACTGCACTTTTTGGCATTGAGCTTGAGGCCATGGCTCTGACACCAGGCATCTGTCTCAGAGAGGCTCTTCTGTAGGATGTTCACATCATTTGGGGACTTGACTATGGCTCCAAGTTTGCAGTCATCTGCAAACTTAGTTAGCCAGAGGCCTTCTGTGTTAGCCTGTACTTCAGAGAAGTAGATACCAAACAGGAGCGGTCCCAGGACGGAACCCTGTGGTACTCCACTTGTCACTGGTTTGAGGTCAGATTTGGAGTCTGCAACTTTTACAGTGTGGGTTCTGTCAGTGAGCCAGTTGGCAACCCATCTTGTGACATAGGGATTTATGCCTAGTTTATTGAGTTTAGCTATAATTCCAGAATGGGGGATGGTGTCAAAAGCCTTGGCGAGGTCAAGATAGGCTGTGTGAACCACCTTACCCTCATCTACGGCTTTGGTGACTGCCTCAAAGAAGTTGATCAGGTTCAGGAGGCATGATCTGCCTTTCACAAACCTGAACTGGGTGGGATCCAGAGTTTGGACGTTACCAATGTCTTTGTTTATGAGTTCCATGATGATACGTTCCATGGCTTTGCAGACCAGGCTCGTCAGGCTAATAGGTCTATAGTTCCTTGGATCAATGGTGGCTCCCCTATGTGGAGTGGGATAACTGTTGCTGTGTGCCATTCAGTGAGCACAAAGCCTGATGCGAGGCTATTATTGAACATGGTGCTTACATGGGGAGCCAGTTCATTCTGAAGTTCGTGTAAAACGCAGCCTGGGATGTTGTCCGTTCCCATGGATGCTGTGTTTTTGGCTTTAGAGAGTGCAGCTTTCACCTGCGTAGTTGTGATTACAGGGGCTCTGCATTCTTCCTGTATAGATATGGGCCCTTTAGGGGGTAAGGGGGGGCAAAGTTAGCACTGAACCTATCTGCCAGGATGTTGGCAATATCAGTTGGTTCTGTAATTTTCGTGCCTTTGTGCTGTAACTCAAAGCAGATCTGGGTGTTGCCATTGAGATTCTTGACATAGCTATAGAATGCTTTGTGGTTGTCCTTGGAATTAGTGACAATTTTATTTTCCTAGCTAGCTATGGAGGATCTTATAAGGGATCTCAGCTTCTTACTGAGGCTGACCAGGGAGCTCCTCCACTCATGGGATTTTACTCTCTTTTGCAACAGTTTCTTCTTTCTGTTGTACAGTTTGTTTATGGCAGGGGACCACCAGATTGGCTTCCTTTTTTTTGGAGGATAGCGTCTTGGTTCTGTTTGGGATAGCACGATCCATGCTCTCATATAAGTGCTTATAGAGTGCATTTGTGTAGGATTTAGCAGTTGTAACTGTATTGTCCATCTGCATGGGTGTCATGAAGTTCACTACTTCTGTCTTAAGAAGCATGAAGTTGGCTTTGGAGAAACTTTTTACTGTGGTTTCCTTAATGGGGGGGGTGGGGGTGGGATGTGGATATCAAGGGTGATTAGCTTATGGTCGGATCGGACCAACGAGGAGTTGACTTCAGGTGTGGAATACCAGTCACTCATGTTGGTAATGACTAGGTCTAGGATATTGTTGCCCCTGGTGGGGGTGTGGATAAGTTAATCTAGGGCATTGAAGTTTATGAATTCCAGAAAGCGTTGCACTAAGGAGTTGGTACATGAGTAGTTTTCCCAGTTAATGGTGGGGTAGTTGAAGTCGCCCATTATTAGGGTGTTTGGTTGAACCCTAATATTTTCCAGTACATTAAGAAAAGAGGAGTGGGAATCCTGGGGCATGGTGGGGGATCTGTAGCAAGTTACAATTTGGATTGCAGTTTTGCCAAGAGTTAGTTGCACTTGGATAACCTCGGATGCATTATGCTGAGCAACTAGCCTGGAGGTGTGGATATCCTTAATGAATATGGACACCCCCCCACCTTTGGTGTTTCGGTCCAGGTTACATGGCCGAAAAGTGTGGTATGAGTTATAACCTGGTAGTGCAGGGGTGCTCTCTATAGCCTTAAACCAGGTCTCAGTCACTGCACAGATATCAATGTTCTCCATTTTAAGGAGTGTCTCGATTGAGTGCATTTTGAAATTTAGACTTCTAGCATTGAGTAGCATTACCCTCAGTTTTTGCTTGCCTGTTCCTGTTATGGTGGTGAATTTGTTACTTGAACCCTGCCTAAAAAAGGCATTATAGGGGCAGCAAGAGCCTTATCCAGTATCTGGAATCCCAGGGGTGACAGGTGCAGGCCATCTGTGGCAAAGCATCATGGTCTGTCGACCATGTCATCCCAAGAAGGCAGATACTGGATCCCCTTAGAATGACACCAGAAGGATAGCCAATTGTTGAAGTCAATCATTTTGCCCTTGTACTGCGGTATCATTCTGGGTGATGGCAGAATGCTACTCAGGGCTAGGGTCATACCTGACTGGGCTACAAGATTGTAGAGCTCTTCCATGTCTCTCTTCATGTAGTCCAGGGAGGTACGTCTCAGGTCATTCACACCAATATGGACAATGACAGAGTCATATTTGTACTTGTTGTGGAGTGACCTGAGTGCATGGGTTATGTGGCAGATCCTGGCACCTGACAGGCAGCTGACAGTAACCTTCTCCTTGTTTAGCCTGGTGAGTGGGACATCAGTGTGCCTGACTATAGAGTCACCTATGACTAGTGTGTTAGGTATGTTGTTTTGCCTTATTGGCTGTGTTTGAGTGGCACACTGAGTCTGTGGGATATGTGTCATTTGGGTTGTGTTGGGGAATGGAGGTTGCTTGTGTTTCTGCTTTGGAGGTCTCTGTTGCTTAGGCAGATTATTATTGAGAGAATCCACAAATGTTTTTGAGTTTCTATGTGTGGATTTTGGTGGTGTAGACATAGTGAGACTATGTGATGAGTGTGGTGTGGTGCAAATGTTTACCTTCTCCTCATGACTGTCAGGTTCAGTCTTGGTTAGAGAGAGCTTTACCTCTAGTTTGGCTAGATAAGTGCATCTCTCACAGGTTGTAGTGTTGGGTGGTAGGAGGACAGGGTTGTCTGTGTACATGAGGCAATTTCTACATTGCCTCAAGATGCCCATATTCATCAGATCGACAGGGGAAAACACTGGGAGCTGACCCTTGGACATGCCTGAATAAAAAACTATTTCCCTCTAGATAAGTGAGGAAAGTGAGTACAAGAGCTGTTTTTCTCAACGCCAGTGAGAAAAGTAAGTACAACAACTGTTTTCCTCTAGGTAATGAGGAAGATTGAATGCTATAGTAATTAGTAACTTATTTAGTGCTTAGAAGTTCTGAACAAGTGCTGAGTATGAATAAGCAAATTTAAGTGCTAAAACTAAGAATCTGTAACTGCACTAGACGAGTTACAGAAACAAGTGCAAATGCAGGCTTTCAAATCAGAAAGTTGAGAGAGATGGAAGATTGCCCAAATGGCCATTAACTACAAATTCTGGGCCAGAACCACTCCTTATGTGGTAGACAGATTACCTAATGCTTACCACTCCCACTGATAAGCTAGAAGGCTTCCCTCCAACACAGAAAGGCTTGGGGGGCTCCGAAGCTTACAAACAGTCCTGGATACAGCATCACGGTGTTCCACTTCCTTGTTTGTCAGATACCCACCCCTGTTTTTGTCCGGGCAGCTTAAACACCACTTGTTCACTGTCTGTCTGTATACCTCCTTTGTGCCTTGCATATACTGCCCTTCCCACCCACACCTTACTCACCTTTTCACCCTTCTCATCTTCAATAATTATAAAAAGTGCAGTTGCCACCCAGGAAAAAAATTCCCACTGTTGCCACCTTTCCCTTACCATTTTAATTCTTTGTATTCCTCTGCTTTCCTTCCTTTGTTCCGACTGTTGTAGCACCCAGTTTCCTTCCAATTTATAATATAACCATGCTAGGAACGTTGTGTTTAGCCCATGTAAGAGTTCTAAGTCGAGTCTGTGTTTTGTGTGTGTGTGTGTGTGTGTGTGTGTGTGTGTGTGTGTGTGTGTGTGTGTGTGTGTGTGTGCACGCGTTCACTTTGATGCTTTGATGATGGTTAAGCGCACCTCCTATTTTAGCACGTTTTTTAATGGTGAAAGTGGTGTGTGTGAAGAACAAGGACAGGTTACATCAGGTAACAATGTATGTAATGACAATCTTACTGAACAAGACAACTGGGCATATTGTAGCACCCAATCCCAATTCATAAAATGACAGTAACATTACGTTTAGAAAATCCCTTGATGTTTTTGAGACTAAAGCTATAAAATGCAGGAAGTTACTTATTAAAATGACTATTTTTGCAAATGTATCAAAAATAAACTGGTGCCAAAGGGTTTGACGTTGTGGAAATTCCCAAATGGGCTGATTCATAATTCTAATGAGCATCAGGAACTCCCGCAGCTATTTGATAGGCAGGGATTCGAGCTTATGGAGATGATGATTAAGCACAACGGTAGGGTGCTTGACATGTTATTGCCAGAATTGGTCACTTTAGAAAAAAAGATAAAAGTGGACTTACTTTTTCCACACTGTGGAGACAAGTATAAAAACATTTTAGATAAAGTTGACAGAATTTCTAATGATGTCAGGACTAGGAAGTCCAAAAAAATCTTGTGCTAGAGCAGATTACGAAAGTGGTCATGCTTTTCCATTACCTCAGTCTGGAAATGGAGAACTGAGAAACAGTGTGCCTTTTAATGGCAACCCCAATGAAAACCATCAATGCGAAGGGAATGAGCATTTTATCCCTTTAGAGCAAGCACCCCTGAGGCGGTTGGAGTGCCCGAGAAATCGTGGTGGGCAACAGCAGGCTTGGAGAGGATTGAATTACAGAGGCAGGTAGAGGAGACAGATCAAAATGTGGTTGTCACAATAGAGGACTTGTGTTTTGACACTAGGGAGAATGCTACTGGACCAGAGATGGTTACCAACGAACAAGGTGACTTTAACTTATACAACTAAACAGACTTTATGTTTGACACAGAATATTGCAATTTGCTTAGTAAAGGTTAAATTTTGTGCCCACTAACAAAATTTAAATTGACAATATTGTGATTGATTTAAAGCTGTATGTCAGGAATCTGAACTTATGTTTGTATTTTAAAGGGGGCTCTGAAAATGGTTATACACGTGATTTGATTCGCAGTGATACCTTTAACCCTCCCTTACCAATGCCTCTCAATATTTTTGAAAAGTTGTGTGGATCTGAATTTAGGAAATTGGTCAATGATTCTAAGAAACCTTTTGAATACAATTTGAACAAAACTGGGTATGAGTTGTTAAAGAAATTATGCGCTGACAAAACAATAAGGGAAATGAAACCCGACAATGAATATATAAACAAGGAATGCCACCATCCAAAGGTTTCCACAGGAAGGCAAGAAGTCCAATGAGAAACCCGATAAGGGTCGGGGGGTTGTTATCATGTCCAGGGTTGAATATAGTAACCGCATGAATAGTATGTTATTTGATGAGAGTATTTATGAAGAATCTTCTTTGAATATGGTGAATATTTCATATGCTCAGATAGAATACTTACTGAAAGATATGTTTGATGAGGGGGCTATTAGTCACAATGCATACAAATTTTTGTGTTGTGAATTCCCTATTGTTCCAGGGATTTTCGGATTACCGAAAATTCACAAAGACTTGACTGACCCCCTCCCTTCAGACCCATAATCAATGCCTCTAAAGCTAAAGTGCACCCATTGGGAAAGTACAAAGCCTTAAAATTAAAGAAAAGTGTATAGGCACAGGGACATTTGTGCAAAGATTCCTGGGACTTCCTGAGTAAAGTTCACAATCTAACCTATGGGGAGAACATAGTATTTTTGACTATTGATGAAATCAATTTGTTTAATGTTGTTCCTCATGAGCTTGGGATGGAATGGTTCCTGGATTATTTATACAATTCATGTGAATTTTCAAACACTGAAGTATATGTTCTATGTACCCTAATGGAAACTGTTTTGAAATGTAACTATGTCTTTTTCAAGGGTCAATACTATCATCAGAGTTGTGAGGTGGCAATGGGGACTGCCTGTGCCTCCATTTTTTCCAATATAGTCATGACTGAATGGGAGAGAAGATTTCTTTGGGGGTCTGAATTTACGCAATATTGGGCTACGTATTGTAGATTTTTAGACAATGTGTTTATTGCATGGCAGGGACCCCATAGTTACATTGAAAAATTAATTGAGTACTGTAATAAGAGTACCACCTTTTTTAAATTCACGCATACTTTTAATGATGAAAAAAATCAACTATTTGGATGTTAAAATAAGCAAAGATCAGGTTAACAAGAGATATGTAACATTTACAGGAAACCCACATATTCGAACAGCATGTTACACTTTAACAGCTCTCACCCATTACACAATAAGAGGGGCATTATAAAAGGACAATATATACGTCCTGCACGCATGATTTCTGAAGAGTATGATTTCAACTTTGAGTGTCAAAAATTAAAGGATATGTTTATTAGGCGGGGTACCCCATTTCTATGATTCAGAAGGTTATTTTGGAAGTCAAGGAGAAGAGGGAAATGGGGGTTATTAAGCTCATTTTGAGAGATATTGAGGCTGGAGGGAATACAGTGCTGAGCAATGAGGAAGTTTATGTCAACAATAAACAGGTTTCTCATGTTTTTGTCACTACTTTTTGCAATGAGCATAAAGGGATTGGTGGCATCTTAAGAAAAAGTTGGAGTATTTTTTCATGTTTTGATGGGATACTTGAACAGGTGGGGACAGCCCCTAAGGTGGTATATAGGAGGAGGAGAACTATTAAAGACCTCCTTGAATGGAATCCTATTAGGGACATGGGAAGAAAAAATCATGGCACCTTTAAATGTGGTTCATGCCCACAATGTACACACATTAGGGAAGGTGACAGTTTATGCATTAATGAAATAGATTTGAAGTCCAAATCCTATTTTAACTGCAGAACTAAGGGTTTAGTGTATGTGGCTATGTGTACATGTTGTTTGGGATTCTATGTTGGAAAAACCCAAAGGTGCTTTAAGGAGTGTATATATGAACACCAGCTTGATATCAGACATCTAAAAGAAAGTAATGCCCTAGCAAAGCATGTGAAAGAATATCCCAGTCATAAGTTTCAATATGCCAGGTTGGAATTAGTGGAAAACCCCTCCGGGGGGGTCCATGGAAAGATATATTAGAGGCTCAGGAATTAAAATGGCAAATTAGGTTGGCTTTCTTTAACACCCATGGGTTAAATGAATATTCAAGTATTTCTTGCATTTTGAAACTAATGTCCTACAATGTCTAGGTATTATATTATTTGATACAAATGTTTTTTAGGTATGTATTTTTATGTTTGCATTTCAAAAATGTCAACATTGGTTTTATCTTTAACAACAGCTTATTGTTTGATTTTTAACTGTGAAGTTTGGTCATACAATGAAAGAGTTAATTTATGAGGGAGGGGAAGGTTTAGTTAAGTGGTCAGATGACTACCAATATGGATATAAGATGTGCTATTTGAATTTGTATTTAAATCTGAGGAAGTCTTTGGTTATAGACAGACGAAAGCGCTTATTTCATTGGAGTAATAAACCTGTTTTTATTGGGACACCGTGGTGGTTTCTTTTGGTACCTTGGATCAAAACAGTGCGTTTTGTTGATTTATTGGTTCTTAGTTTATAACTTTGTGTTTAGCCCATGTAAGAGTTCTTAGTCGAGTCTGTTTTTTTTTTTGTGTGTATGTGTGTGTGTGTGTGTGTGTGTGTGTGTGTGTGTGTGTGTGTGTGTGTGTGTGTGTGCACTTTGATGCACACATGAGCTCTCATCATTGTGACCATGCTACACCCGGGTTAGTGAACCCGGGTCACATGACTTACTGTAGCACAGGCTTGTGTGTTGACTGCCCATTTTATGAGTGTATGGCTTATTTATACAGCACTGTCCCCAGTAGGTGCACACTGTGTAGACACTTATGCAAACCTAATTCCCATTATGCTACATTGGTCAGATCTGGACATATTATTTAGCAATGCATGGTTATGTTAATGTGCTTTCTAAATCCCTAGGCATATGTATGTATACCAGAAACAACCTTCTGTTTACCATCTCTGAACTAAAGAATAATTGTCTGGGATCTGTTGCAGGTTCTTTTAGGTTTCCCCCTTTCTGCTGCTATGTGGGTGAAATTGTGTTCTTTTCCAAATATATAAACAATTTGTTTAAACTTTTCATAGTAAGGAAAGGGCACTAACATCAGAATAAAAACAGTGTAATCACAAAGTTGCGCTATATTATAGGAGCTAACTCACTTAACAGAACAAAAGCAAAACAATCCAACACCTGTAGCAGTTGCAAAAAAAAAAAGTTGCAGATGTTTCAGGAAACATACATGATAGTCCTAATCCATACTGTAGCAAGAGGATGCTATACATTTACAGAATGTTTTTAATTGCTTGACAGCAATTGTGACCTTGGGATGGCAAGTATAATTATTTGTGACACAGCACATCCTGTCTAACAACTATTGATGAAACACTACAACATCACAATATAATGAATGCACATAATGCACATAACATTCCATCATATACATATTTATATACATATTTTAATGCTAAATTTATAGTTTCAGCAGATTGTGTTAGAACGGAAAACTCATAAATGTGGTAGACATAGTAGGTGAGATGCTTCCGTGTTTCCTGGAAGGATTTAATGAAAGTCACAGAAACTGTTTGAAGTATGGTTTGTAAACCACAATTATTGGGATTAATATGCAGTACATGTATCTTTAGCAGATGTTTCGTAATGAGACATTTCTCAGTTTTCTTCAGCAATAAAGACTGCATTGGCCAGAATACACTGCATATCTGAGTGTAATAGAAGTTCACTAATTACTATTGTACCACAATCTCACACAGAAAAAAAAAGCCAGTATATGTCATAAGCTGATTTTTGATTACACGATGTTGGCTTTTTTCCTTTTCATTAAAATAAACTTTTGACCAAAAGACTGTAAACCATATATATATATATATATATATATATATATATATATATATATATATATATATATATAGATATATATATATATATATATATATATATATATATATATATATATATATAGATATATATAGATATATATATATATATATATATATATATATATATATATATATATATATATATATATAATATATATTTATATCTCTCTATCTATATATATATATATATATATATATATATATATATATATATATATATATATATATATATATATATATATATATATATATATATATATATATATATATATATATATATATATATATATATATATATATATATATATATATATATATATATATATATATATATATATATATATATATATATATATATATATATATATATATATATATATATATATATATATATATATATATATATATATATATATATATATATATATATATATATATATATATATATATATATATATATATATATATATATATATATATATATATATATAGATATATATACATATATATATATATATATATATATATATATATATATATATATATATATATATATATATATATATATATATATATATATATATATATATATATATATATATATATATATATATATATATATATATATATATATATATATTACTGTAGTATTGTCAAATACTCCTACTTTAATGCATACTTACATTTAAGTGTATTGATCAATACAATGCTTTGTTTAATTTTGTTTTGTTTGTTTTCCTATACCAGTGCAGAATAAAAGAAGTTTATTATATTTTGTATGGGGAAGTAATGGTTTGGAATGTTGTGTTTTATGTTCTTTATGCGTTTTGGGGGTATAATTTTAGAGAGCTGCATTGCCCATTAGTGGTGGTGGTGTGTTTGACTGTATGTGTATATATGATTTTAAAAAAAATTTGGAGACTAATTTTTCCATTTTTGCGCATTTGTGTGATCTTAAGAATTGGCATATATAATGTCACAAGGTATGGGCTGCACCCAATACATGGGGGATGCAGAGGGGTTTGTCTCATCTGCAAAAAGATAAAAATAATCAGGTAATTTTTGTAATTTAATGTATTGGGAATACACATGGCCTGGGATTCAAAAAGAACCCCAGAGCTCACATTAAGGGCCACAGTAAAAATACACTGTTTCCATGATGTGCTGTTTTGCATTTCAGAGACACATTAGCTCCAATGAGGAAAGACCTCATTATTGGTTGATGTGCATGTCTCTAAATCATCATTAAACACCTCACGTGCAAACATGCTAATTTCTGCAGTAGATAACAATGGTAATGGGGGCACATCATGTTATCATAGACACCGCCCCTCAATCACTTTTCCACACATGAAAACAAAATAAACTGGAGACTCGCACACATAAACCATGTGCCCCATACCTGTCCCTGTGTTGTCAGAATGTCAGGTATTAGAGTTTCAGACTTCATATCCTTCAATAAATGCAACACGTGTTACACTAGCAAGTTTCTAAGTTTGTAGGAGAAATACTTAAAATCTGACCATGAATTTGTCTCACCATCAATTTTGGCTTTATCTTGATGTCTTGAGCCAAGGTTAATAGGTATGCTTACAGTTCCCTTTCTCTTCTTTTTAATCATGACCTGTTTGCAGGCACTGAATTATGTCCATAATAATTACTATATGTTTAAAAAATGACACCCAAATTTCTAATTTAGCAGAACAGGTTAATGTTGAGGTTACTTGTGATAAGGGTGCAGACTTCGAAGTAATTTTCCCAGTTTTTAGTTTTTCTATACTTAATTATTAAGTCTTATTTTTGAATATCAAATCTATGGTATATAGTGGTGGTACAAAGGACTAATAACCTCTGTGAAAAGTGTGAGGTACAGGGTAGAAATCCCCTTTAACGCCTGTAAGCCATGCTACTTTTAGTATCCCTGGTGTCTAATGGTTCCTCTCACCACATTTTATTATTATTAATTTTTTTTATAACTTAAAGTATCCATGGTGACTAGTATTGCCTCAACCTACATTATGTTTAACTGCTATTAAGTCATGTAGCTATGGAGTAATCTCTGGTTTATAGTGTTTGCTCATTCCTGTTATGATTAAATGCTGCAAAGGCACCATATATACTGCTCAGACAAGTTCCACGTGAGTTTACAGAGTGGTCCTAGCAGCAGGGAACTCAGAAAAGTGACTACCTTCTGGATTTAAGTATATTTGCTTTTTTTTCACTTGGAATAGCTTCTGTAGCTTACCTTGAACTAGCCTGAACTGTTTTTTAACTGATTGCTGCATTATTTTAAAATCTGCACTTAAAGTTACACTTTAGTTGAATTTGATCGAAAGTTTGCTTGTTTGTTTAATTTAACTGTGAAGGCTGCCCACTAAAGTGTGCTAGCCTGTGCAACTAATTTATCACTGTTTCTGCATTTTCTGTGTGTTTCTAACAAAAAAACAAAAAACCAAAAAAATAATCCTTGTTTTCCCGCCTTCCTCGACTAGTTTAGACCAGTTTAAAGGCATTGCTGTATTCTGGGCTGTGGTGTAGTTCCTGTGTTGTCCATTACCTTACTTAGATAGAAGGACGTTTCTTTGCTCACCAGTGGGAGTGGAGAGCCTTGAACAGCCTACCTGTCCTTGGGGGAAGTGACCTCAGCACAAGAAGCTGTAGTAATTGGTTGTTTTGGACCATTTCTAGCTCTTTTGTAGTTCACTGTTTAAAATCCGCCTCTGGGCGTTCTTTTCTGGCTATACTGCTCTGACAAGCTCCACATGGGTTTACAGAGTGGTCCTAGCAGCAGGGAACTCAGAAAAGCGACTACCTTCTGGATTTAAGTATCTTTGCTTTTTTTCACTTGGAATAGCTTCTGTAGCTTACCATGAACTAACCTGAACTGTTTTTTAACTGATTGCTGCATTATTTTAAAATCTGCACTTAAAGTTACATTTTAGTCGAATTTGATTGAAAGTTTGCTTGTTTGTTTGTTTAATTTAACACTGGATGCTGCCCACTAAAGTGTGCTAGCCTGTGTAACTAATTTATCACTGTTTCTGCATTTTCTGTGTGTTTCTACAAAAAAAACAAAAAAAATAATCCTTGTTTTCCCGCCTTCCTCGACTAGTTTAGACCAGTTTACAGGCATTGCTGTATTCTGAGCTGTGGTGTAGTTCCTGTGTTGTCCATTACCTTACTTGGATAGAAGGAAGTTTCTTTGCTCACCAGTGGGAGTGGGGAGCCTTGAGCAGCCTACCTGTCCCTGGGGGAAGTGACCTCAGCACAAGAAGCTGTAGTAATTGGTTGTTTTGGACCATTTCTAGCTCTTTTGTAGTTCACTGTTTAAAATCCGCCTCTGGGCGTTCTTTTCTGGCTATACTGCTCAGACAAGCTCCACGTGGGTTTACAGAGTGGTCCTAGCAGCAGGGAACTCAGAAAAGAGACTACCTTCTGGATTTAAGTATCTTTGCTTTTTTTCACTTGGAATAGCTTCTGTAGCTTACCTTGAACTAGCCTGAACTGTTTTTTAACTGATTGCTGCATTATTTTAAAATCTGCACTTAAAGTTACATTTCAGTCAAATTTGATCGAAAGTTTGCTTGTTTGTTTGTTTAATTTAACTGTGGAGGCTGACCACTAAAGTGTGCTAGCCTGTGTAACTAATTTATCACTGTTTCTGCATTTTCTGTGTGTTTCTACCAAAAAAACAAAAAAAATAATCCTTGTTTTCCCGCCTTCCTCGACTAGTTTAAACCAGTTTACAGGCATTGCTGTATTCTGGGCAGTGGTGTAGTTCCTGTGTTGTCCATTACCTTACTTGGATAGAAGGAAGTTTCTTTGCTCACCAGTGGGAGTGGGGAGCCTTGAGCAGCCTACCTGTCCCTGGGGGAAGTGACCTCAGCACAAGAAGCTGTAGTAATTGGTTGTTTTGGACCATTTCTAGCTCTTTTGTAGTTCACTGTTTAAAATCCGCCTCTGAGCATTTTTTTTCTGGCTATACTGCTCAGACAAGCTCCACGTGGGTTTACAGAGTGGTTCTAGCAGCAGGGAACTCAGAAAAGCGACTACCTTCTGGATTTAAGTATATTTGCTTTTTTTCACTTGGAATAGCTTCTGTAGCTTACCTTGAACTAGTCTGAACTGTTTTTTAACTTATTGTTGCATTATTTTAAAATCTGCACTTAAAGTTACATTTTAGTCAAATTTGATCGAAAGTTTGCTTGTTTGTTTGTTTAATTTAACTGTGGAGGCTGACCACTAAAGTGTGCTAGCCTGTGTAACTAATTTATCACTGTTTCTGCATTTTCTGTGTGTTTCTACCAAAAAAAACCAAAAAAACAAAAAAATAATCCTTGTTTTCCCACCTTCCTCGACTAGTTTAGACCAGTTTACAGGCATTGCTGTATTCTGGGCTGTGGTGTAGTTCCTGTGTTGTCCATTACCTTACTTGGATAGAAGGAAGTTTCTTTGCTCACCAGTGGGAGTGGGGAGCCTTGAGCAGCCTACCTGTCCTTGGGGGAAGTGACCTCAGCACAAGAAGCTGTAGTAATTGGTTGTTTTAGACCATTTCTAGCTCTTTTGTAGTTCACTGTTTAAAATCCACCTCTGGGCATTTTTTTCTGGCTATACTGCTCAGACAAGCTCCACGTGGGTTTACAGAGTGGTCCAAGCAGCAGGGAACTCAGAAAAGCAACTACCTTCTGGATTTAAGTATCTTTGCTTTTTTCACTTGGAATAGCTTCTGTAGCTTACCTTGAACTAGCCTGAACTGTTTTTAACTGATTGCTGCATTATTTTAAAATCTGCACTTAAAGTTACATTTTAGTCGAATTTGATAGAAAGTTTGCTTGTTTGTTTGTTTAATTTAACTGTGGAGGCTGCCCACTAAAGTGTGCTAGCCTGTGTAACTAATTTATCACTGTTTCTGCATTTTCTGTGTGTTTCTACCAAAAAAACAAAAAAATAATCCTTGTTTTCCCACCTTCCTCGACTAGTTTAGACCAGTTTACAGGCATTGCTGTATTCTGGGCTGTGGTGTAGTTCCTGTGTTGTCCATTACCTTACTTGGATAGAAGGAAGTTTCTTTGCTCACCAGTGGGAGTGGGGAGCCTTGAGCAGCCTACCTGTCCTTGGGGGAAGTGACCTCAGCACAAGAAGCTGTAGTAATTGGTTGTTTTGGACCATTTCTAGCTCTTTTGTAGTTCACTGTTTAAAATCCGCCTCTGGGCATTTTTTTCTGGCTATACTGCTCAGACAAGCTCCACATGGGTTTACAGAGTGGTCCTAGCAGCAGGGAACTCAGAAAAGCAACTACCTTCTGGATTTAAGTATCTTTGCTTTTTTTTCACTTGGAATAGCTTCTGTAGCTTACGTTGAACTAGCTTGAACTGTTTTTTAACTGATTGCTGCATTACTTTAAAATCTGCACTTAAAGTTACATTTTAGTCGAATTTGATCGAAAGTTTGCTTGTTTGTTTTTTTAATTTAACTGTGGAGGCTGCCCACTAAAGTGTGCTAGCCTGTGTAACTAATTTATCACTGTTTCTGCATTTTCTGTGTGTTTCTACCAAAAAAACAAAAAAAATAATCCTTGTTTTCTCGCCTTCCTCGACTAGTTTAGACCAGTTTACAGGCATTGCTGTATTCTGGGCTGTGGTGTAGTTCCTGTGTTGTCCATTACCTTACTTGGATAGAAGGAAGTTTCTTTGCTCACCAGTGGGAGTGGGGAGCCTTGAGCAGCCTACCTGTCCTTGGGGGAAGTGACCTCAGCACAAGAAGCTGTAGTAATTGGTTGTTTTGGACCATTTCTAGCTCTTTTGTAGTTCACTGTTTAAAATCCGCCTCTGGGCATTTTTTTCTGGCTATACTACTGAGACAAGCTCCACGTAAGTTTACAGAGTGGTCCTAGCAGCAGGGAACTCAGAAAAGCGACTACCTTCTGGATTTAAGTATCTTTGCGTTTTTTCACTTGGAATAGCTTCTGTAGCTTACCTTGAACTAGCCTGCACTGTTTTTTAACTGATTGCAGCATTATTTTAAAATCTGCACTTAAAGTTACATTTTAGTCGAATTTGATCGAAAGTTTGCTTGTTTCTTTGTTTAATTTAACTGTGGTGGCTGCCCACTAAAGTGTGCTAGCCTGTGTAACTAATTTATCACTGTTTCTGCATTTTCTGTGTGTTTCTACCAAAAAAACAAAAAAATAATCCTTGATGTCCTTCAAGGATGCATCTGCAGTCATCACATATGGGTTGTCCTGCCTCAGGCAGCCCTTCGGTTGGCCGGATTCCAAAGTCTGGGTCCGGCGTCGGCTGATGTCGCCCTTTCCCCGACGTCAGAGCGTCTGGGGTATAAAAGCGTCAGCCAACACCATCTTCCTCAGTCTTTCTTGCCGCGTGGTGCCCGAAGCAGAAGCAGTTCGCAAGTGCCAGTCGGCCAGCTCCTGTAATTCAGCTAACCGAAGACTTCAAAAGCTAAGTACCCCATTGGGGACTCTTTCTTGCCTCAGCCGATGTCAGATAAAGTTAATAATTGTTTAACTTGTGGGAAACAAATACCTCATAACGATTTCCACTCTTACTGCCTCCCCTGCTTAGGTCCAGACCACGACGTCTCGGCCTGTTCAGCCTGTGCTTCCTTCAACCAACACACTCTTAGACGTCGGTCGGAGTTCGCAGAGGAGTTTTTTGGGGCTAGTTTTTCTTATAAAATGCCGTCGGAGACCCCGACTTCACATTTAACTAAGAAACGGAAAGACAAGGAACGACACACTCGGGCCGCGGTTTCGGCTGGAACCGCGGCTAGGCCTACCGCGAGTGTCTCGGTCTCGGCTGATACCGAGTCCTTGGAACTTCCGAATCCTGAAACAGTACAACCGACAGCCTCGGCCCCGGAGGCTCCCGCCGAGTCGGTTATAGAATTGCCTTCAGAAACTGGTGTTTTGGAAGCTTCCGACACCATACCACTAGACAAAGCTACACCATCACGTGGTGCAGCCAGGCCTCCTGCATCCATGTCCATTAAGGCCTTCACCAGGGCTAAAGCTGCTAAACACACTAAAGCCATGCCTCCCAGGGTTATTCCTCAGGGACCCTCTTCTAGTTCCCAGATCCTGACCTTGGCAGAGGACCTTATCTCTTTAATCATGGGCTCTCAGCCCCATCTGGACAGGGGCTCCCAACCTCCTCTAGACAAAAGGCCCAGGGTAGATCCCCCTGATCCCCTCTCCTCAGAGGAGGCCTCTGATGGCTCGGATCACTCGGACTACCAGGAGGAGGCTTTTTCAGCCTACGAGGATTCGGATGCAGAGGAATCTATCCCCTCAGCCTCCCCTCCTGAAGAGCTTTCCTTCGGGGAGACCCTTCATTCTATGAGAGAGCATTTCAAATGGCAGGGCCAGAAATATTCTGATTCCAGAAAAAGACTAAGAACTTTTCTTCATTTACCTCAGCATAGAACTTTGGCTATTCCTCCTGTTTTAAATGTCATTGATGATGTGTACTCTGACTCTAGTATGACCCCTGACACTCTGCCTCCGGCTCCTGTTAAACCCGATAGGTATTACATGGTCCCGGACTCACATAATTTTCTTTACAAGGCCCACTCTGCTGATCCTGAAACTATTTCCCAGGGAACTAAAGGGGTTGCAGCTGTTACTACTAAGAACCCACTCCCCTCTGCAAAGGAGTCCAGGGCTTTAGAGAGATGGGGTAAAAAAGTATATACTTCTGCCACTCTTTCCATGAGGGCATTAAATTGTCAATTTCATATGATACAGTACCAAGAGCATTTGTTAGAAGAAATGCATAAGAAACTGTCTTCTACTGAACCCCTTAATCACAAATCCCTTCAGGATCTGGTACATAATTCCCAGCAGGTTAGCAACCATTTCTTGCAGTGTGGTTATGATGCATTAGAAGCTTCATGTAGGTCAGCAATGACAGGTGTAGTCATACGTAGGCATGCTTGGCTGAAGGAACAATCTCTGCCAGACCATGTTAAAGCTAAGCTTTTGGATGCTCCACTGGAAAAGCAAAAGTTATTTGGTTCCACTGCTCAAGAGGTCCTAAAGAAATTTGAGGAAAAGGCAAAATCTGTACAAACAGTTAAGGATTTTCTTCAAGTCCAACCACCAAGATTCAGCAGAAATTGGCCTTCCAAGAATTGGTCCTTTCCAGACACAGAAAGATTTCAGAGAGGCAGGAACAGGCGTGCCAGAGATAGAGGGCAAGCTAGGGGCTCCTACAGAGGCCGTCAATGGCAACCTCCAAACCAGACAGGTAGTGCAGGACCTGCAACTGCTGCACAAGGACAAACTCAATGACTTTGCTTTGACTCCGCCAACCAGGGCTCAATTAGAAGCACCTTTGGGTGGAAAGCTTTCTTTATTCTCAAAAAATTGGCACTGCATTACAAAAGACAAATGGACACTGCAAATAATAGACAACGGATACAGATTCCATTTCCACACATTGCCACAAAGAAAAGGCATGCCAGGTCTGCCACCAAATCAAAGGGCAGAGGCTTTGAAACAAATCTCAAACTTACTACAAATGAAAGCCATTGAAAAAGTTCCTCTTTCAGAACAAGGCCAAGGATTTTACTCCAGACTATTCCTTGTTCCAAGAAAAGAAAATCAATGGAGACCAATTCTCGACTTGTCCACACTGAATACTTATCTCATTGTGCCAAAATTCAAAATGCTGACTCTACAGCAACTCCTTCCCATGATGGGCAAGGGGTCTTGGCTGGTGACTCTAGACCTCTAGGAGGCATACCTGCATGTCCCTATCAGACAAAGTTGCAGAAGACACCTCAGATTTCTTGCAGGGTCAAAGCATTATCAATTCTCAGCATTGCCCTTTGGCTTATCAACTGCACCCAGAGTATTCACGAAATGCCTGGCATCAGTAATAGCACACTGCAGACTTCAGGGGATTCAAATATACCCATATCTGGACGACTGCCTTATACAAGCGGACAGCCAACAAACTTTGGTAAAGGACTTAAATTATGCCATCAGTCTTCTGCAGGCCTTGGGATATACAGTCAACATGCACAAATCAAGACTTGTTCCATCCCAAAGAATAACGTTTTTGGGTGCGGATCTAGATACAACCACCCAAATGACTTATCTCACAGAAGAAAAACAAAGACAACTACCGGATTACTTCAAGAATCTGACAAGACAAACCCAGCTGACTGCAAGGAAAATCCTGCAGGCCCTGGGTTACATGGCATCCTGTATTCTTTTGATCCCACAAGCAAGGCTACATATAAAAAAGCTACAGTGGTACCTAAGGAGTTTATGGACTCAGCACAATCACAGTTTAGAAGCTTTAATCCCACTCATTCCATGCCTTCAAAAGGAATTTCTGTGGTGGGCTCAGGCCAGCCAGTCCAACAGGGGGATGCCCTTCACAAAGCCAAAAACCTCCCAAACTATTACAACGGACGCTTCAGACCTGGGTTGGGGAGCACACATGGAGGGCAGAGGTATCCAAGGACAGTGGTCACAGAAGGAGCTACGCATGCACATAAATCAAAAAGAAATGCTAGCAGTGATACATGCAATCGAGGCCTTCAAACTCTTTCTGCATCAAGGCCACCTACTAATAAGGACAGACAACACCACAGTTATGTGGTACATAAACAAGCAAGGAGGTACCCATTCCTACCCTCTTTGCAGACTGGCAATGAAACTATGGGATCTTTCCTTGAAACTCAATATACAGCTGCAAGCTCAGTTTGTGCCAGGGAAAGACAATACACTGGCGGACAGCTTAAGCAGAAATATCGTGGATGTGCACGAATGGATGCTGCACCCAGACATCTTCCTACAGATAACACAATCTTGGGGGAGGCCGGACATAGATCTATTTGCATCCCCCCACAATCATCAACTGAAGAAATTCTGCTCAAGGACATACCACCCACAAGTGTGGAAAGTGGACGCCCTCTCTTTCAGCTGGAGAAATCTAACAGTGTATGCATTTCCACCTATCCCATTAATAGCCAAGGTGTTACTGAAGATCAGGACAGAGCAGCCAAAAGTAATTCTGATAGCTCCGGAATGGCCAAGGCAGCACTGGTACCCACTGCTAAGGAGCATGTCACGTACGAAACCATGGCCTCTTCCTCTATGGCCACTTCTACTGACACAGCACAGATGCAAGACTCTACATTCCAACCTGAAAACCTTGCAACTTACAGCCTGGAGAATACCTTGACCCCTCCTCAGGGTAAGCTATCCCAGAGAGTGAAGGATATTATTATGGAAGCTCGCTGCCCTTCCACAAGAAAGGCATATTCAGCAAAATGGAAAAGATTTCTCATTTGGAACACCACAAAGGGCCTAGATGCGACAGTGATGAACATGGCACATATCCTGGAATATTTGGCAGAAATGTTCCACAATGGTCTGTCTTACTCTTCTATTAAAATTCATGCTTCAGCAATTTCAGCAGAGTACAATACTGATCCACCTATCTTCTCTCATCCTCTCCTAAGACAGTTCCTAAGAGGAATCAAAAACATCAAACCTCCTCGGAAACCACCTCTACCTGCCTGGGACCTTAACTTCATGTTGGAAAAACTAACGCTGCCTCAATTTGAACCAGCAGCTTCTGCAGATCTACAGTACCTTTCATGGAAGACTGCCTTCCTTCTGGCCATAACCTCAGCAAGAAGAGTTTCGGAGTTGCAGGCCCTGATGGCAGTACAGCCATTCATTATTTTTCATCAGGACAGAGTTTCATTGAGAACTAATCCTACATTTATGCCAAAGGTGGTATCCAGGGTTTCATTAAATCAAGCCATTCACTTGCCTACCTTCTTCCCAAATCCACAAAACAAAGGGGAGAAACTTCTGCACACCCTGGACATTCACAGACAGTTGCGCTACTACTTGGACAGAACTAAAGGTTTCAGAAAAGCTGACCAGCTGTTGGTAGCATATGCTGCTGGTACTCAAGGAAAAGCAATTTCCAAACAGACAATTTCAAAATGTATAGGAAATTGCATTTGCTTTTGTTACTCCTTTCATGGAAAGACTGTACCAGCTAACATTAGACCTCATTCCACGAGGGCCACAGCCACCTCCACAGCCTTCTTAAGAGGGGTGGCTACCAAGGACATTTTAGAAGCTGCCACATGGAGCTCCGTGCATACATTTGCCAAGCATTACAATTTACCTTTATATTCCAGATCCAGAGCAGGCTTTACTATGGCTGTCCTGCAGGGTATCTTAGCTGCACCTTCCTTTTCTTAGTTCCTCCACCCCCATATTGGCTATGGTATTCGACCCATATGTGATGACTGCAGATGCATCCTTGAAGGACATAGTACAGTTTTGTACCATCATATTGGGTGACTTCAACTACCCGAATATAGACTGGGAACATTACTCAAGCCCTAACTTTCTAGCCCAACGGTTCCTGGAGTTCATAAATTCAAATGCCATGGAACAGCTAGTCACTGTTCCCACGAGAGGAGAAAATATACTAGATCTCATTGTCACAAACATGGGGACAAAATGCTCCACACCGGAAGTATATCCCTCATTGGTGAGATCTGATCATAAACTAATCTCACTGGAAATCCACATCCCGCCCCCACCCCAAACAAAAAAGACCATAGTGAAGAACTTCTCTAAAGCAAACTTCACACTACTCAAGACTGGTGTGGTATCCTTCAAGGCCCCTGAGTCAGAGGAAACCACAACCCAAGCTGGAAGCCCTTACAAATGCCTTCTATGAACACCTCCAGGACTGCATGGATCAGGCAATCCCAAATAAAACCAAGACTCTTTCCACAAAGGGCAACGTCCAGTCTGGTGGACCCCAGCCATTAACAAACTTTACAATAAGAGGAGAAAGCTATTACATGATAGAACAAAATCCATAAAAGGAAGTCACCCTGATCATTATTAGTAAAAAAATACGAGCACTCATAAAATCAACTAAGGCCAATTTTGAGAGAAAAATTGCCATGGATTCAAAGGACAATCATAAGGCCTTTTTCAGCTATGTTAGGAACCTGGGTGGAAACTCACAGATATGCTCAGAATTAGTCCAAAATGATACAAAAATCACTGAACCCACAGACATTGCCAACATACTGGCAGACAGGTTCAGTGCAAACTTCACCCCTCTCGCCCCTAAAGGAGTGATTACTATCCCAGCAGAGTGTAGCCTACAGGACATCTCAAATGAGCAGTTGAAAGCTGCTCTCTAAAGCTAAAAACACAGCATCAATGGGACGGATGGTGTCCCCGGCTGTGTGCTACACGAGCTAAATGAGGAATTAAACCCACATAAGGCAGCTGTTTAATCTCAGCCTTACCACAGGATACGTGCCCAAGGAGTGGCGTGACGGCAACTGTGGTCCCACTCCACAAAGGTGGCGCCTCTGGACCCTGGTAATTACCGCCCCAAAAGCTTAACAAGTCTAGTCTGCAAAGCTATGGAGAGGATCATAATGGAGCTCATAAACAAAGATATAGGGACTTGCAGACATTGGACCCGACCCAGTTTGGCTCAAGGGAAGATCATGCCTTTTGAACTTGGTCGACTTCTTGAAATAGTCACCAAGGCCATTGATGAGGAAAGGCAGTCCATACAGCCTACCTTGACCTTGCAAAGGCTTTCGACACAATACCCCACTGGTATTGTAGAAAAACTTACCAGCTTAAATGTAAACCCATATGTCACAAGATGGGTTGCAAACTGGCTTAAGGACAGAACCCACAGGGTTAGAGTTGCTGGCGCTGTGTCAGACTCCAAGCCGGTCACAAGTGGTGTCCCACAGGGCTCGGTCCTTGGCCCCTATTGTTTGGCATCTACTTCTCAGAAGTACAGGCCAACATGGGAGGACTTTGGCTGACAAAGTTTGCAGATGACTGCAAACTGGGCCATAGTGGAAAGTGCATCGACACGGATATCCTTCAGAAGGGACTCACGGAAACAGATAGCTGGTGCCAGAGCCATGGCCTGAAGTTAAACGCCAAAAATGTATAGTCATACCCTTCGGAAAAACAAGGTAACCCCAAGCTACCATATAGGTGGCAATCCACTAAGCACAGAAGAGGTTATCAGGGACCTGGGGACCCAGGTTGACAGTGGCCTTTCTTTTGACACTCACATTGCTAAAGTGGTTAGAAAGACCTTCTACATTGCCCACCTGATCATGAAGGGATTCACATCCAGATCTAGTGAGGTCATTGTTCCCCTGTACTCTTCACTTATCAGACCAATGATCGAGTACAATGCCCCATTCGGGATGTATCTCACCGACATCTGCAGCAATTGGAGAGACCCAAATGTTCCTCACCAAAAGGATAAAGGGACTCCAAAATCTGTCATATGCTGCCAGATTGAAGAAACTCCAGCTCTATTCAGTCGCATACCGTCTGCTCAGAGGTGACATGTGCCTGACATACAAGGCCATGTCCAACCGAATTAATGGACATGCTCCACCTCAAAAATCCAAATCCACCAAAACCACTAGAGCAAGCGACTTAAACCTTAGCACGGATATAAATAGGACGTGCTGGAGGGATAGATTTATCACTCAGAGACTCCCTATGCTGTGGAATAAAATCCTGGTCCATGTGAGGCAGAGCACCTCGCTGACTCTGTTCAAGAGAAATCTAGACCTGTGGATGGGAGATCGTAGGTTTACCCCGGGAATCATCTCTGGGTCACTGCTGGACAGAGGCACAACAAACTAATGGGCACAGTATTTTTTCATATAAGGGGTGGCGTAAGCCACAATAATTTGGGCTAGGCTTATAAATGCCTTAGGGCAGATAGCCTAGTATAAACCTATGAACCTATGAACCTATGAACCTACCATAAATGTAGATGTCCGATAGGTATGCATCTGCAGTCAGGTTTACCCTCCCTCCTTCCCCTCTGTGGTATTCTTGGGTACTTACCCCTCTAATAGCTAGCTGGGGGAATCTATTATGGTGTATTTGTTTATATATATATATATATTATTGTGCATGTTTGGATTTTTATTGCATTTCTCCAAATTTAGCCTTCCTTAGAGGGCACCTGGCATCTGGGGCAAGAAAAACTGAGGAAGATGGCATCGGCTGATGCTTTTATACCCCAGATGCTCTGACGTCGGGGAAATGGCGACATCAGCCGACGCTGGACCCAGACTTTGGAATCCGGCCGACCGAAGGGCTGCCTGAGGCAGGACAACCCATATGTGATGACTGCAGATGCATACCTATCGGACATCTACATTTATGGTAGGTACAAAACTGTACTTTTTCCCGCCTTCCTCAACTAGTTTAGACCAGTTTACAGGCATTGCTGTATTCTGGGCTGTGGTGTAGTTCCTGTGTTGTCCATTACCTTACTTGGATAGAAGGAAGTTTCTTTGCTCACCAGTGGGAGTGGGGAGCCTTGAGTAGCCTACCTGTCCTTGGGGGAAGTGACCTCAGCACAAGAAGCTGTAGTAATTGGTGGTTTTGGACCATTTCTAGCTCTTTTGTAGTTCACTGTTTAAAATCCGCCTCTGGGCGTTTTTTTCTGGCTATACTGCTCAGACAAGCTCCACGTGGGTTTACAGAGTGGTCCTAGCAGCAGGGAACTCAGAAAAGCTACTACCTTCTGGATTTAAGTATCTTTGCTTTTTTTTCACTTGGAATAGCTTCTGTAGCTTACGTTGAACTAGCCTGAACTGTTTTTTTTTTAACCGATTGCTGCATTATTTTAAAATCTGCACTTAAAGTTACATTTTAGTCGAATTTGATCTAAAGTTTGCTTGTTTGTTTGTTTAATTTAACTGTGGAGGCTGCCCACTAAAGTGTGCTAGCTTGTGTAACTAATTTATCACTGTTTCTGCATTTTCTGTGTGTTTCTTCCAAAAAAAACAAAAAAAAATCCTTGTTTTCCCGCCTTCCTTGACTAGTTTAGACCAGTTTACAGGCATTGCTGTATTCTGGGCTGTGGTGTAGTTCCTGTGTTGTCCATTACCTTACTTGGATAGAAGGAAGTTTCTTTGCTCACCAGTGGGAGTGGGGAGCCTTGAGCAGCCTACCTGTCCTTGGGGGAAGTGACCTCAGCACAAGAAGCTATAGTAATTGGTTGTTTTGGACCATTTCTAGCTCTTTTGTAGTTCACTGTTTAAAATCCGCCTCTGGGCATTTTTTTTCTGGCTATACTGCACAGACAAGCTCCACGTGGGTTTACAGAGTGGTCCTAGCAGCAGGGAACTCAGAAAAGCGACTACCTTCTGAATTTAAGTATCTTTGCTTTTTTTCACTTGGAATAGCTTCTGTAGCTTACGTTGAACTAGCCTGAACTGTTTTTTTAACTGATTGCTGCATTATTTTAAAATCTGCACTTAAAGTTACATTTTAGTCGAATTTGATCGAACGTTTGCTTGTTTGTTTGTTTAATTTAACTGTGGAGGCTGCCCACTAAAGTGTGCTAGCCTGTGTAACTAATTTATCACTGTTTCTGCATTTTCTGTGTGTTTCTACCAAAAAAACAAAAAAACCCAAAAAAATAGTCCTTGTTTTCCCGCCTTCCTCGACTAGTTTAGACCAGTTTACAGGCATTGCTGTATTCTGGGCTGTGGTGTAGTTCCTGTGTTGTCCATTACCTTACTTGGATAGAAGGAAATTTCTTTGCTCACCAGTGGGAGTGGGGAGCCTTGAGCAGCCTACCTGTCCTTGGGGGAAGTGACCTCAGCACAAGAGGCTGTAGTAATTGGTTGTTTTGGATCATTTATAACTCTTTTGTAGTTCACTGTTTAAAATCCACCTCTGGGCATTTTTTTCTGGCTATACTGCTCAGACAAGCTCCACGTGGGTTTACAGAGTGGTCCTAGCAGCAGGAAACTCAGAAAAGCGACTACCTTCTGGATTTAAGTATCTTTGCTTTTTTTCCACTTGGAATAGCTTCTGTAGCTTACCTTGAACTAGCCTGAACTGTTTTTTAACTGATTGCTGCATTATTTTAAAATCTGCACTTAAAGTTACATTTTAGTCGAATTTGATCGAAAATTTGCTTGTTTGTTTGTTTAATTTAACTGTGGAGGCTGCCCACTAAAGTGTGCTAGCCTGTGTAACTAATTTATCACTGTTTCTGCATTTTCTGTGTGTTTCTACCAAAAACAAAAAATAATCCTTGTTTTCCCGCCTTCCTCGACTAGTTTAGACCAGTTTACAGGCATTGCTGTATTCTGGGCTGTGGTGTAGTTCCTGTGTTGTTCATTACCTTACTTGGATAGAAGGAAGTTTCTTTGCTCACCAGTGGGAGTGGGGAGCCTTGAGCAGCCTACCTGTCCTTGGGGGAAGTGACCTTAGCACAAGAAGCTGTAGTAATTGGTTGTTTTGGACCATTTCTAGCTCTTTTGTAGTTCACTGTTTAAAATCCGCCTCTGGGCATTTTTTTCTAGCTATACTGCTCAGACAAGCTCCATGTGAGTTTACAGAGTGGTCCTAGCAGCAGGGAACTCAGAAAAGCGACTACCTTCTGGATTTAAGTATCTTTGCTTTTTTTTCACTTGGAATAGCTTCTGTAGCTTACCTTGAACTAGCCTGAACTGTTTTTAACTGATTGCTGCATTATTTTAGAATCTGCACTTAAAGTTACATTTTAGTCGAATTTGATCGAAAGTTTGCTTGTTTGTTTGTTTAATTTAACTGTGGAGGCTGCCCTCTAAAGATGCTAGCCTGTGTAACTAATTTATCACTGTTTCTGCATTTTCTGTGTGTTTCTACCAAAAAAACAAAAAAATAATCCTTGTTTTCCCACCTTTCTCAACTAGTTTAGACCAGTTTACAGGCATTGCTGTATTCTGGGCTGTGGTGTAGTTCCTGTGTTGTTCATTACCTTACTTGGATAGAAGGAAGTTTCTTTGCTCACCAGTGGGAGTGGGGAGCCTTGAGCAGCCTACCTGTCCTTGGGGGAAGTGACCTCAGCACAAGAAGCTGTAGTAATTGGTTGTTTTGGACCATTTCTAGCTCTTTTGTAGTTCACTGTTTAAAATCCGCGTTTGCACGGCTTTGTGCGGGGTTGCGCATAGCGCAACACCGGTTAAACAAGGTTAAACTTTTTCCTGCTCCGCCAAGTCTGCTCTTCAAATTTTCCCTTAAGGAAGCTCTACTTTTAGTATAACCAGACTACTCACTGTATTATAAGCCTAGCACTTGTTCTCAATACTTCTCTACTAAGTAAGCACTCTCGTACTAAGTAAAGCACTACATCTACTTACCACCCATGTGAATATCCACTTCCCTTAAAGGTATACCACTCCCTTATACTGTTCTAGCATGTTGAGTGGTAGATTACTGGCGTCGTCTCCAGTTCAGCTGGTCAATCTGGGTATCTTGAGACAATGCTACAATTGTCTCATGTACACAGACAACCCTCTCCTCCTCCCAACAAACACAAATACATGTGGGAGATGCAACTATATAGCCAAACTGGTGGCTGAACTCTCTCAACTCAGGGCTGGCATGACCAGACAGGAGGAGATGGCAACCACACACACAACAATCCCAGTCCCACATAGACCTACCACAACTGCAAACCAAACACATAAAAACACAAAGACATACTTGGAGGCTCTAATAAAAAAACTTACCAAAACAACAGAGGCTCCCAAAGCAGGCATCCAAAAATCCACCACCTCAAAACAAAACGCATGCAACACATGCTTCAATAAATCAGTGTGTCGACCAATCGCAGCCCTTAAGGCCAAACACCTTGCCTGATACACTAGTAATAGGTGACTCCATAGTCAGACACACTGATGTCCCACTGACCAGGCTGAACAAGGAAAAGGTGACTGTGAGCTGTCTATCAGGAGCTAGGATCCGCCACATAACACACGCACTCAGGTCACTCCAAAGCAAGTACAAATATGACTCCATCATTGTCCATGCTGGTGTGAATGACCTGAGACGTACCTCCCTGGACTACATGAAAAGAGACATAGAGGAGCTCTCCGATTATGTAGCCCAGGCTGGTATGACCCTGACCTTGAGCAGCATCTTGCCCTCACCAAGAATGATACCACAATACAAAGACAAGATGATCAGCTTTAACAATTGGCTCAAGTACTGGTGTCATTCTAAGGGGTACGAATGTCTGACTGCCTGGGATGATATGTTGGACAGGCCACGCTGCTTCGCAAGGGATGGCTTACACCTGTCACCACTGGGCTTCCGGATATTGGCTAAGGCTCTTGCCACCCCCATAGTGCCTTTTTTAGGCAAGGCTCAAAAGACAAACTCACCTCCTTAGAAAACAAAAATGGAAAAAAACTAAGGGTAATGCTGCTCAATGCCAGAAGTCTAAATTTCAAGATGCAGGCACTTGATGCACTCCTCAGCATGGAGAACATCGATGTCTGTGCAGTAACTGAAACCTGGTTCAAGGCTCCTGAGAGCACCCCAGCGCTACCAGGCTATACCTCGTATCATGCTTTTCGGCCCCAAAACTCGGGCCGAACCACAAAGGGAGGGGGAGTGTCCATATTCATAAAGGACACCCACACCTCCAGGTTAGTAGCAACACATGAAGCATCAGAGACCATACAGGTGCAACTAACCATAGGCAAAACTGCTATACAACTGGTAGCATGTTACAGACCACCCTCCCAATCTCAAGAACCCCACTCAGCCTTCCTGAAGACATTGGAGGATATGAATGTATCACAAAATACCATCACACTGGGAGGCTTCAACTACCCAAACATAGATTGGGTACTTTATTCTAGCCCTAATACCCTAGCCCAAAGGTTCCTGGAATTCATAAATTCAAATGCACTGGAACAACTAGTCACCTCTCCCACTAGGGGAGATAATATACTAGACCTGATCATCACAAACATGGGGACAAAATGCCCCACACCAGATGTATACCCCTCACTAGTGAGATCTGACCACAAACTAATCACCCCGGATATACATATCCCACCTCCACCCCCAGCACAAAAGACCACAGTGAAAAACTTCTCAAAAGCAGACTTCACTCTTCTTAAGACTGAGATGGTATCCTTTAAGCCCACTGTGCCAGTGGATACCACATCCCACAATGCTGAATCCTTCACAAATGCTTTCTATGGACATCTCCAAGAATGCATGGATCATGCAATCCCAAACAAATCCAAGTCCCTCTCCACCAAATGTAAGCGTCCTGTCTGGTGGACCTCAGCCATAAACAAATTGTATAACAAAAGAAGGAAGCTACTGCACGTCAGAGCGAAATCCCATGAAGGGAAGACATCTCTGATCAACATTAGCAGAAAACTATGTTCTCTCATAAAAACATCCAAGGCAAACTTTGAGAGAAAAATCGCTAAGGACACTAAAGATAACCACAAAGCCTTCTTCAGCTATGTTAGAAACCTGGGCGGAAACCCTCAGATATGATCAGAGTTGGTTCACAACAACAAAAAATACACTGAACCCACAGATATTGCTAACATTTTGGCTGACAGGTTCAGTGCAAATTTCTCCCCTCCTTCACCCCCAAAAGAAGAAATACTTATCCCAGCTGAATGTAATCTCCCTGACATCTCAGATGTCCAAGTGAGAGCCGCCCTAAACAAAGCAAAAAACACAGCATCAATGGGACCTGACAGTATCCCGGGGTGCGTGTTATGTGAACTCCAAGAGGAGCTAAACCCACACATAAAAATGCTATTTAACCTTAGCCTTACTTCGGGATATGTACCTGAAAACTGGCGTACAGCAACAGTGGTCCCACTCCACAAGGGGGATGCCGCTACAGACCCTGGAAACTACCGCCCCATAAGCTTTACTAGCCTGGTCTGCAAAGCTATGGAAAGAATCATTATGGAACTCATAAACAGAGACATAGGGGACCTACAGACACTTGACCCCACCCAGTTCAGCTTTGTAAAGGGCAGATCCTGCCTTTTAAACTTGGTTGACTTTTTTGAAACAGTCACTAGAGCCATTGATGAGGGCAAAGCAGTCCATACAGCATACCTGGACTTGGCTAAGGCCTTCGACACAATACCCCACTCAGGCATCATAGATAAGCTAAACAGCTTAAAAGTAAACCCTTATGTCACTAGATGGGTTGCAAACTGGCTAAAGGACAGAACCCATAAAGTTAAAATTGCTGGAGCAATGTCAGACTCAAAGCCAGTCACAAGTGGTGTCCCACAGGGATCTGTCCTGGGACCCCTCTTGTTCGGCATTTATTTCTCAGATGTTAAAGCAAGCATGGGAGGGCTGTGGCTGACAAAGTTCGCAGATGACTGCAAACTAGGCGCCATAGTCGATACACCAGCAGACACACACATCCTATAAAAAGGCCTCACTGAAATGGACAACTGGTGCCGTAGTCACGGCCTTAAACTAAATGCCAAAAAATGTATAGTCATCCCTTTTGGAAAAAGCAAAGTACCCACAAATTATCACATAGACAGCAACCCACTGACTATGGAAAAAGTAATCAGAGACCTAGGGACCCAAGTAGACAGCGAACTCTCATTTGACACCCACATTGCCAAAGTGGTTAGAAAAACATTCTACCTTGCACACCTCATCATGAAGGGATTCACATCCAGATCCAAGGATGTCATTGTACCCCTATATTTCTCCCTCATCAGACCCATGATTGAGTACAATGCCCCATTTGGTATGTACCTCGCCCGGCATTTGCAACAGCTGGAGAGACCACAAAAGTACCTCACCAAAAGGATCAAGGGTCTCCAACATATGTCTTATTCTGCCAGACTAAAGAAACTTCAGCTCTATTCAGTAGCATACTGCCTGCTCAGAGGTGATCTCTGCCTGACGTACAAGGCCATGTCCAATCAGGATCTGTTGGACATGCTCCACCTCAAAAAATCCAAATCCATCAGGTCCACGAGAGCTAAAGACTTAAACCTCAGCACAAGTATGAATAGGACATGCTGGAGGGATAGATTCATAACCCAGAGGCTTCCCATACTTTGGAACAGGATCCCAGTTTATATTAGGCAGAGCCCCTCACTGACTCTCTTCAAGAGAAATCTTGATGAGTGGATGGGAGATCGTAAGTTTACCCCAGGGGTCACATCTGTGTCACTGCTAGACAGGGGCACAGTAAACTAATTCTATTATATAAGGGGACCTTCATTGTATCACTACTAGACAGAGGCACAGTATTCTAGATTTATTCTGTACATTTTTGTACCATTTCATGGGGTGGCAAAAGCCACATCACTATGGCTAGGCTTACAAATGCTCCAGGGCAGATAGCCTAGTACTATACTATGAAACTATGAAACTATATGTAAGATGTAGCCCTGGTGTTCAGTATTTCCCCTGCTGCTCCCTGTTATGTATTAAGTGTTGTTACAGCATGGGAAGTTATCTCTGATATGTAATGCTTCCCATTGACTTGCATCTGTAGGGTTATTCCTTTTAGCTAGTGTTTCACCCATCCCATGTCTATAAAGATATCACTGGTGTCTAGTGGTGCCACCTAACATCTATCTATAAATACATCCCTGGTGTCTAGTGTTCCCCCGACTCACATCTGTAAAAATATTCCTCTTGGCTAGTGATCTCCCTCGCATAATGTTTCAGGCAGAGAGAGAGAGTATGTGTGTGTGTGTGTGTGTGTGTGTGTGTGTGTGTGTGTCTACAGATATATGGGAGACATTAACTTAAATCAAAACTGAGAATATCTTAAAGGTGTTTCTGGCTCAAAATATCAAAAACTGAAAACAGAATATTGAAAATTTCTGTGAACAGGAATTTGCCCTTTATTCATTATTGCATGATCTTGGAGTTGGAATATATAAGTTGTAGGGGGTGTGGGGATTGCAGCCCCCCATATGGGGGATGCAGGAGGGCTTGTCCCTGGTATAATATAGGTTTTCCTTTTTGATATCTTGAGTGTTAGATATTTTGACATATACCCACATACATATATTTGATTATAGTTCCTTTTCAGCCAATCACAAATGATTTAATACATTTGTCTAAGATATATTTTATTAAAAACACTTCTCATTGAATCATATTTCAAAGAAATGTATAACAGGCTATCGACAATTACTGTTGGTATGGTGTACAATATAAATTCAAAGTTCAGCATACCATTTGTATCTTGTTAATGCACACACATGATATGCCACCATGGCTAGAAATTTATGTAACAGGAGTGATCCCCTGTGGGTGTTGTTTTCTTTTTTTTTTGCAGTTATGTAACCGTGAAGTAAGTATACGTAAAGAAGGATGTATGGAGGAATGTGTGCTGTGCATGAATTTTTCTATGAAATGTGATTCAGCAAAATGTGGTTTTGATGAAATGTGGTTTAGTTTAATTTATTTGATGATTTGTGATCAGATTAAAAGGCATGCAAATTGAAAGTATTATACTGATGCGTGTGTGTGTGTGTGTGTGTGTGTGTGTGTGTGTGTGTGTGTGTGTGTGTGTGCATATATATATATATATATATATATATACATATATATATATATATATATATATATATATATATATATATATATATATATATATATATATATATATATATATATATATATCGTATACTGTAAACACTGAGGTGGCTCTTTGCAAGGCTTGGAGTCTTAACAATAAACTCCCTGATTTGAAGACACTTTTGAATCTGGACTGTGTTTTTGCAAATGATGTTATCAAGACATGGTTCAAATGTGAAGAAATTACTCCCTCTGTGCCTGTGTTTTTTGCCTACCACAGCTTTAAACTCACTGTAAGCTGTGGAGGAGTCCCAGTGTCCATTAGTGACAGTAACCTTTCTAAGGTGATATCCAGTGATTCCCCACCTCATTGAGCTGATAGAGCTTCAGCTCACCATGGGAAGCCAAATTTCCAAGATATAGCTTGCTATTGATTCCTTTCCATGGCTTGAAATAATCACGAACATTACTTCTTGTTTCTAGAAAATGTCACTATAATCCTTGGTGACTTTAATTATTCCTCCATAGATATGAGTACTTACACTTCCAACACAGGGTATGCACAAAGATTCTTTGACTGGGTAAACAAAAATTTCCTGGAACGACTTGTCCTCAAACCCACCAAGGACAGGAACTTTCTTGACCTGCTCTGCACAAACCTAGCTGCAGCCATTTCCTTCCTTTTTTGGTCCCTCATTATTTAAGTCAGATCACCAAATGGTTACATTTATCCTCAGCATTTCCACTCAACCAGAAACCAGCAATACCCTCTTTAGAGACTTTGCAAAGGTAATTTGTCATATGGTAGTATGACAAAACCTCTAAATTTACCTCCAAAACTCCACAGCTGACCTGGGATATGTAGCCAGCTACACCAAAGACCTTTATGCCCATTTAGACCAATGCACTGACATAGCAGATCCTACCAGTACCAAATATAGTGGTGAATTCAGAAACAAACCACTCTTTTGGTCAGCCAGTATAAACAAACAGTATAATAGTTGGAAGATACTGCTAAAATTGCCATGTAGGGTAAGAAGACACAAGGAAGAAAATACTATAAAAAGTCTCACTAAGAAGCTACAGGCAAATATAAAGAGCAGCAAAGCATCCCATGAACTAAAGCTAGCAAGTGAGGCAAAGAATATGTAAAATTCTTCTTCATTTACATAACAAAGCTGAGATATAATTCACAGCACTGCTCCCAACTTTTACGTAATAGTACCATCCCACTCAAAAACCAAAGACATTGCAAAAGTACTAACAAACATGTTTGCTGTAAACTTCTTCCCTGAAACTACCATACTAACTCCAGTCATCCTCAAGTCACTCACACTACCATCACTGGAACAGACTACCAAATTACATTAAAGCTAGTACTAATTTAGATATTTTTAAGAACAGCCTGGACATTTATTATGGGAACAAGTGTTCTGGTGTGTTGGCATGTGTTAATGCCCATGCTTGAAACATTTGTATGTATGTATCACTAAGGATTTATATTTATTTACTCAATGCTCCCTTCAGGAGCTGCATTACATCAAGGAACAGAACTGTCTGAGCATTCTGCAGTTTGTTTCAAAAGGAAAGACAGAATCTATGTCTGAAATACTTAGAAACTCTGTGATGTGTACTGTGCCACAACCATGGCTGCCTTCTTTTTTCCTCTTGTTATCTAGGACTACATTTGAGACTTGCAAAAATATGTTTAAACACAGTGCAGTATATATTTTCAAAGCTACTGCTGTCCTTTTCTTTTTTGTTTGTGTGGGACAATTAGTTGACCTTTAGAATTCTAACTGGTAGAAGAAGCTACATCAACATAGGTTCATACTAGGCTATCTGCCCTGGGGTAATTATAAGCCTAGCCCGATTTTGTTTGGCTTACGCTACCCCTTGATTTGAGTATACTGTGCCCTTTTTACGGTTTAGTTTACTGTGCCTCTGTCTAATAGTGACATGGAAGTAATCCCCGGAACAAACCTACGATCCCCCATCCACTCATCAAGATTCTTCTTGAAGAGATTCAATGAGGTGCTCTGCCTAACATGTAATGGAATTCTATTCCAGAGCGAAGGGAGCCTCTGGGTTATGAATCTGTCCCTCCAGCAAGTCCTATTTATTTCTGTGCTGAGGTTCAAGTCCCTCGAGCGTGTGGCTCTAAGGGATTTAGATTTACTAAGGTGGAGCATAGCTGAGATTGTACAGCTGTTTTATTTGAGAGATTAGTTCTTCTTGGAGTTCATGTAGGATGCAACCCGGGATGCCATCTGGTTCCATGGAAGCAGTGTTTTTTGCTTTGGAGAGGGCAGCCTTCACCTGAGCATCAGAGATGTTTGGGAGGCAGCCCCCTGCCGGGATAGACACTTGCTCTTTTGGGGAGGAGGGGGTGGAGAAGTTTGCACTGAACCTGTCTGCCAGGATATTGGTGATGTCTCTGGGTTCAGTGTATTTTTTTGTCATTTAGAATCAACTCAGAACAAGTCTGGGAGTTACATCCCAGGTTCCTAACATAACTGAAAAAAAGCCTTATTATTGTCTTTAGTGTCCTGTGCAATTTTGCTCTCAAAGCTGGCCTTGGAGGATTTTATGAGGGATCATAATTTTTTGCTAGTACTGATTAGAGATGCCTTCCCTATTAGGGATTTTGCTCTATCATGTAGTATCTTCCTCCTTCTGTGGTACAGTCTATTTATGGCTGGGGTCCACCAGACTGGATGCCTGCCTTTGGATGATTGGGTCTTGGCTTTGTTTGGGATAGCTTGATCCATGCATTCCTGGAGATGTCCGTAGAATGCGTTTATATAGGATTCTGCAGTTTGGGCCGTAGTTTCCACTGGCCCTGGGGCCTTGAAAGATTTCACTTCGGTTTTGAGAAGTGAGAAGTTCACTTTTGAGAAGTTTTTCACTGTGGTTTTCTGGGCTGGGGGTGGGGTCGGGATGTAGATATCCAGTGAAATTAATTTATGGTCTGATCTTACCAATGAAGGATATACTTCTGGTATGGAGCATAGAGTCCCCATGTTGGTAATGATCAGGTCTAGTATGTTATCCCCTCTTGTGGGAATGGTGACTAGTTGTTCCATAGCATTTGAGTTTATAATTTCCAGGAACCTTTGGGCTAAGGTGCTGGGGCTTGAGTAATGCTCCCAGTCTATGTTTGGGTAGTTGAAGTGACCCAATATAATGGTGTTCAGAGAGATCTTCATGTTCTCCAATGTTTTCAGGAAAGCCGAGTGGGATTTCTGACTTTGAGAGGGTGGTCTGTAGGATGCTATAAACTGAAAAGCAGTTTTGCCCACTGTTAGTTGCACATGGATGGTCTCCGATACTTCATGCAATGCCACTAACCTGGAGGTGTGGATATCCTTGATAAATATGGAAACTCCCCCTCCTTTTGTGGTTCGGTCTGGGTTTTGGGGCCGAAAAGCATGATATGAGGTATAACCTGGTAGTGCTGGGGTGCTCTCTGGTGCCTTGAACCAGGTTTCTGTCACTGCACAGATACAGATGTTCTCCATACTGAGGAGAGCTTTGAGTGTGTGCATCTTGATGTTAAGACTTCTGGAATTTAGCAGCATTACCCTTAGTTTCTTGTACCTTGTGCTGTCTATGGAGGTGGGTTTGACTTTTGAGCCTTGCCTAAAAAAGGCACTAAGGGGGTGGCCAGAGCCTTTGACAGTATCTGAAAGCCCAGTGGTGACAGGTGCAAGCCGTCCCTAGCGAAGCAACATGGCTTGTCGAGCATGTCATCCCAGGCTGATAGACACTGGATCCCCTTTGAATGACACCAAAATTTTAGCCAATTGTTAAAATCGATCATTTTGTCTTTGTACTGTGGCATCATTCTAGGTGAGGGTAAGATGCTGCTCAAGGTCAGGGTCATACCGGCCTGGGCTACATGATCAGAGAGCTCCTCTATGTCTCTTTTCATGTAGTCCAGGGAGGTTTGTCTCAGGTCATTCACACCAGCATGTACAATGACCTGAGTGCTTGTGTTATGTAGCAGATCCTAGCGCCCGACAGGCAGCTCACTGTGACCTTCTCCTTGTTCAGCCTGGTGAGTGGGACGTCAGTGTGTCTGACAATAGAGTCACCTATTACAAGAGTATCGGGTGTGTTATTCAGCCTTAAGGGCTGTGACTGCTTGGCACACTGACTTTGTGGGCTATGTGTTGTGCGTGTTTTGTTTTGGGGTGGCGTTTGCTTGGATGTCTGCTTTGGAGGTCTCTGTTGCTTAGGTAGATTTTTATTTAGAGACCCTGAGTATGTTTTAGGGTATTTATGTGTTTGGTTCGCTGATATGGTGGGACTATGTGATACTGGAATTGTGTTGTGTGAGGTTATCTTCTCCTCCTGACTGGTTATACCAGTTTTGAAATGAGAGAGCTCAACCTCCAGTTTGGCTATATGGTTGCATCTCTCACATATATTTGAACCTGTTTGGAGGAGGACAGGGTTGTCTGTGTACATGAGACAGTTGTAACATTGCCTCAAAATTCCCAGATTCACCAGCTGGGCTGGAGAGGAAACCATTGACTGACCTTTGAACATGCTAGAGTAATATAGGGAACTGAATTAAGATAGTCCAATAGGGGACAAGGTAATCGTAGAGAGTATAAGAGTAAGTAGTGCTTATGGTTTAATAGTGCTAACTTGTAAGATTACTTATTTGGACCAGTGAAGGGCCTTAGAATGAGCATATGGTGTTTACTTTGAGAGATAGAGCAGTTCTAAAGGAAAAAGTGAAGAACAGACTTTGTGGAGCCAGGAACAGTTTAAACCCAATTAGGCGGTGCTGCCCGTTATTGCACTATGCACAAAAATGTGCAAAACCACACAAAAGAGGGTTTTAAGAGAGGAAGCTCAAGAAGTTTGGATTTGACCCAAAATGGCCAATAAAACTACAGTTTCAAGGCAGTAACCACTCCCACAGGGGCAGGCAGGCTGCTCAATGTTTATCACTGCCACTGATGAACAGAGAGGCTTCCCTTTAGCCCAAGCAAAAAATGGCCTCCAAGAAACTTACAAACCGTGCAGAACAGCAAGCCTGTAACTGAACTTTTTTAAATCCCCAAAAAGTGGGAAAAAAGTAAGATTTTTTTTGTTTTTTGTTTTTTTTAAAGATAGCAGAGGTTCAAAAGTATCAACAAGTTATAACTGTGCAGTAAATGACCCCACACTTGAGTGCTAGGCCAGAGACAGATAAAATGCAAGTTTTAAGAAAAAAACGATTTTAAAAATAAGTGCAAACAGGAAATTCATTAAACAGCTCTAGGTTGTATTCTAAATACAGTTACCAATGCAGAAATCAAGTTTAACAAGCCAGAAAATGCTCAACATAGGCGGCTATGCAGAAAAACTTAGCAAAATAATCGGAAGAAAATACTTAAAATCTCAAAAGTGGCTCCTTTCTTCTCTCAGCGTTTTCTCCTCTTGGTGGGTGCTTCACCAACAGCCAACAAGTCTGAAAAGATGCCAAAACCACGATGCAATCAGGTCTTAAGAAAGGAAGCTCAAGGAGTTTGGAATTGACCCAAAATGGCCAATAAAACTACAGTTTCAAGGCAGTAACCACTCCCACAGGGGCAGGCAGGCTGCTCAATGTTTATCACTGCCACTGATGAACAGAGAGACTTCCCTTTAGCCCAAGCAAAAAATGGCCTCCAGGAAACTTACAAACAGTTCAGAACAGCAAGCCTGTAACTGAACTTTTTTAAATCTCAGAAAAGTGGGAAAAAAGCAAGATTTTTTTGTTTTTTGTTTTTTTTAAAGATAGCAGAGGTTCACAAGTATCAACAAGTTATAACAGTGCAGTAAATGACCCCACACTTGAGTGCTAGGCCAGAGACAGATAAAATGCAAGTTTTAAGAAAAAAACGATTTTAAAAATAAGTGCAAACAGGAAATTCAGTAAACAGCTATAGGTTGTGTTCTAAATACAGTTACCAATGCAGAAATCAAGTTTAACAAGCCAGAAAATGCTCAAAGTAGGCGGCTATGCAGAAAAACCTAGCAAAATAATCTGAAGAAAATACTTTAAAATCTCAAAAGTGGATCCTTTCTTCTCTCAGCGTTTTCTCCTCTTGGTGGGTGCTACACCAACAGCCAACAAGTCTGAAAAGATGCCAAAACCACGATGCAATCAGATTTTAAGAGAGGAAGCTCAAGGAGTTTGGAATTGACCCAAAATGGCCAATAAAACTACAGTTTCAAGGCAGTAACCACTCCCACAGGGGCAGGCAGGCTGCTCAATGTTTATCACTGCCACTGATGAACAGAGAGACTTCCCTTTAGCCCAAGCAAAAAATGGCCTCCAAGAAACTTACAAACAGTTCAGAACAGCAAGCCTGTAACTGAACTTTTTTAAATCTCTGAAAAGTGGGAAAAAGTAAGACATTTTTTGCTTTTTGTTTTTTTTTTAAAGATAGCAGAGGTTCACAAGTATCAACAAGTTATAACAGTGCAGTAAATTACCCCACACTTGAGTGCTAGATTGCTAGCTGCTTGGATTATAGACCTTTTGGATTGTATTTTTATTCTGAGGCTTCATTCGTAAACTGTATGTAACTGGAAATAATATTTTCAGATAAATTTAGAGTTTTTCTGTGAGCAGTCTTTTTATGAAACCTTTTCTTTTTCTTTCCTTGTACAGCTGCAGTACTATTTTGTTTGTGAAGCCAGATCTTTTAAAAGTGAAGTTTTCATTTGCTCATTTGGAAACATTGTGGATGATGTCTTATTGTCTAGAGAAGTGTGAGATCACAGTACGGGTGTGACTTTTATTATCTTCTCTTTTGAAGAGGCGGATTGGTTGACTATCAGCATTCATATCATAATATTGCATAATGTTAGTTTGGTCACTAAAAGAGTAATCAGTATTGGAGGTCCTGATATTAGATTAGCAGTCTGACTTCTGACAGCATACAATGCAGACATATAAGTGTCACTGTCATTGGAGTTGTATCAGCATAATCCCTGTAAATATTGCAAATGTGTATTTGTATGAAAAACATTTGGGTTAAATATCAGTTCCTGTTGGTAAGTTGTCTCCAGACAAGAGTGTGCTCAGACTAAGGTGAGTGAAATCATGGCAGTCAATGATTACAGCTCTTTCTTTTGAGTTGAATGTGTACATCTTATTTGGGTGTGATAAGTGTTGGTCATGACCCAAGGTAGAAGTGCACGTTTGCTGTAATCTCTCAAGGCCTCACCATCATTTATACATGTTGGGTGGCATTAGTGCCCCTGCACCTCATTATGTTAGTTTGCAGTGGGATGGATATATTATAAACCAAACTTCTGCAGCGTGCAGATAATTTTGTCACTAAAAACTGTGTATATTCTTGCATCCACAAGGTAAAGCATACAGCAGTATACATTGAACAGTGGTTATTTTATTTTTGTTTTATAACAATTAGGATACTGGCCAGATGAGTTTTGAGGAATTTTCCAAGATGTTAGCAGCAGAACTATTTAAAGCATTAAAAAGACCTCAGTAAAGTTGCTTGAATAAGAATGAATTAATAGACATCTTGTTCTTAACCAAAGTTCAAACCACAGGAGTCAGGACATGGAGACAGGCTGGCAGAGACTGGATGTAATTGTTCAGAATGCAGCTTAAGGCCCACCCATTTTATCCACATAAGATCTTAAAATGCATTTAGAATTAAAGAAACTAGAGATGCAAATGAGACATGTGAGGACTGAAACAAGCAAGCGAATAAAGTAGGTTTGAGTTGCAGAGAGCAAGAGGTGAAAGATGTTGAAGGTTTGAAAGAGAGAAAGGGAGGAGTGTGAAGAAAGAGAAAGAGCATCAGAAAGAGAGAGAAAGGAAGTGAAAGCAGCATGAAAAAGAGCTCACAACCCCATTTGCCAAATATGTGACTAGTAGAGGGAAAAATATAGCCCTAGACTCCAAATTCACTGCTAAATTATTTCCTCATTATAATATGAAAGATGACTTTTATAGTTTCATTCAGGTATTTGAAACAATGTGTAAATCAGGATCAAGCTGACTAAGGGCAATGGATGAGTTTTTTAATGGTTATTCTCACAGGTAAAGCCATACATGCATATATGCAATTAGTATCATTCAGTTATTGATTCTGTTGACTATAAAGTGTGTCCTTTTAGAATGTTCAAAATCACAACTTATAGGTTCATAGGTAAGTACTGGACTAGCTGCCCTTGAGAGCCATTTAAAGCCTAGCCAGTTTCCCTTTTTGTTCTTGAATTAACCTATCCCATTTGCTTACAGATTGGCCTTATGCATCCCATGGTCGATAATTTTATAGTACATCTTCTTAGAGGAACACCTAGGATCATACCATAGATAATTTGAGAGGACACATGTATGGGTTAAAGAATTTAGGAGCTGTCTTGTGTTTATTAGTAGTACAGGGGCCAGTCCTGAGGTAAATTTTCTGTTTCCCAGTTGTGATTGAATATGGACAGACATGAACATTGTTTTATGTGGACGGGGAGTCTGTTCTAGAGCAGAAGTATCCTTAGCAAGAGTTACCTGTCCCTTAAAAACATTCTGTTGTTGCTGCAGAAAAAGTCTATATTCATAGACACAGTATTTCTTATGCCAAAGTAAATCCATCAGTATTAGGTTGGAGGCTGCCTTCTATGTTGCTAAACTTATAAGCAAGGGCTTGGCATCTAGGTCCAGAGAAGTCATCATAACTGTACTGTGCCTTCATCAGACCCATTATCTAATTCTTATTTTGCTATGTACCTGAACAGACACATGCAGCAACTGGAAGTTCCACAGAGGTTCCTTAAAAAGAATATAGGGAGTAAATACAATATCCTATGCTGATCCCCTCAAAGCCTTGCCTCTTCATTTGTTATTATGCATACTTCTGAGAGGTGATCTTTGCCTGGCATACGAGGCATCCCTGGGTCCTGTTTTGATGAACCCTTTGCACACCTGCAAAACAAACAGCATCAGAACTACTACATTAAAAGATCTAAATGTTGCTTACAATATAACTAAGACATTGGAAAGACAGATATGTTCTCAGAAAATTCCCATTCTCTGAAGCAGCCACCCCCCATCCATGTCAGGCAGTGTTCCTCCCTATCCCAATTTAAGTGTGACATGGACCAATGGATGAGTAATTAAAAATTCACCCCTAGTCTGGCTTCTGTGTTACTGATAGACAGTCAATAAATCTTCCCACTATATAAATCAAATTTGTGGGTCACATTTGGGATGCACTGATAGGCTTATAAGGGTGCTAGTGGTCATTAACCCAGTATTGACCTATGAACCCATGAACCTTGTATGCTAGACACAGGTCACCTCTTATCAGTCTGTAGGATACCAAGTATAGTGACAGATTTGGTTCATGTAGGACATACTTTTTGGGCTGTATATCCTTTTAGTAATGTATCTCTGTGAGCTTTCCAGTTATTGCATGTGTCTGGACAGATGCATGCCAAAGGGGACATTATATTCAATGACTGGCCTAATGAGGGCTGAGTAAGGGGGAAGAATGACATTCTTAGATCTAGACACAATCCCTTTTTTTATAAGCTATGCAACATAGAAGGATTTTTTTACAATAATGAACACATGTTGGTCAAAAGTTAGGTGACTTTCCACATAAGTTCCCAAATCCAGGACAACTGGGTCAACTCATAGGGAGCACATTGTTTTTTTGGTAGTTCCTGGGAAGATGACTTCCCAAAGGATACAATACTGTATTTTTTGGCATTTAGTTTAAGTCTGTGATTTTGGCACCAGTTATTTATTTTTGACAGCCTGTCCCACAGGATGGCAAAGTCATTTAGGGATTCTATGACTGCTCCTAGCTTGTAGTCAGCTGAAAAAGTAGTCATTCAGAGCCCTTTGGTATTTGCTTTTGCTTCAGAAATGTAGATGGCGAACAGGAGAGTTCCCAGCACAGAACCCTGCTGGACATTACTGCTGCCTGGTCTCTTTGTGGTAGTAACTTCCCCTACTTTAATTTCCTACATCCTATGTGAGAGCCTGTTAGCAATTCAGCGGGTGACAGAGAGGTTTATTCCCAGATTATTTAGCTTTTCTACTATGCTTGAATGGGGAATTGTGACAAAATCTCTTGACACTTAAAACATATAAAAGGAAATGAAAAAATAGTGATTTCATCGCAGAAATTAGCACTGATTTTCATTGGTGGCTGTGTAGATATCATGTTAATGTGTTTGAAATTAGCCCTTATTTTCATGGGTGAGTAGATGTCAAGTTAGTGTCTGTGAAATACTGGGAGACCTTCTCATTATGGAGCAAGCACTGAGCACTTTGCCTGAGGATATGCGGGTCTGGTTGACAGACTGGGAATGGGCTTCAGTCAAAGAGGCAGATGCAATCAGTAATTTCTGTTAAACAAACACTATAAAGAGGTATAAGGAGAATTCATGGGCACTCTAAACCATCATAGCAGGTTTCACAGGCAAAGGAGGAATCTAATACATGCCACTGTCATGGAGATGAATGTTTTCAATTTAGTCAAGTGAGCATATAAGATCTAAATGTTCACAGAGACAGTGCTTTGAACAAAACATACATGGAGAGGTAAAGATAGTATTTCAACAGTGGTAGGGTGTCTTGAACCTGCAGTTACACCTGATTATTACATAGGCCTGTTCCCGATCCTGATAGATGTAAAATAAACTGTTGTTATGAGAGATATTGCATCAGACATAATTATTGCTAAATCTGTGTTTGTTAGATAGGAGAATTATTTACCTGGGTAGTCCACACCATTTAGTGCCATAGGACAGATACCTTTCGGTGCCATTTGGATTGAGATATGTGGCAAAGAGCCAAGCAGGTGACAGTTTTGATGATATCCTGGCAGATGTTCAGACAGGAAATTACTTTGATGATATAGTGCCTTGCATTCATGCACTTACACACAGCCAGGCATGGAGATAAGTCCACAGGAAAGACACAAGGAAGAGATCCAATCATTACCCAAACTTCAAACAGAAGCTGCTTATGCTATCAGTTTAAGAGAGGTGCCGGATGGTAGCAGTAAGCTTAAATCAGGGACACAGTTGTTGAAAGGACCAGGGCTTATTCTGATGGGTGCACTACTTAAGGGGAAGTCAGTAGCAGTAAATATAAATATGAGCAATAGCTGTCAAAAGATATTAAACTTCCTATGGAAGACGAACTGGGGAGGATCATCTTATAAAACCTAAGGGAAGTAGGCAAGAAGACTTGGACTATCAAGGGTATTATACTGAGAATAGTCTCATGGATGGGAGGTAGACAGAGAAACAATTCAACAGCTGCAATTACCTTTCCTATTTAATACACCCGTTCCAGAATGTATTAAGAAAAGTAAATATTCTATTATTTGGTGTATTCTATCCATTGCCAGAAAAACAATTACAAAAAAATGGAAATCTTCACATATACCTTCATTACAAGAATTTAAAGGTCTTCTCTTGGAAATATCTAAGTTAGAAATGTTAACTATAAAATTTAGATCTACTAGGGATACAACTTCTTATAATCAATGGAAAAGTATACATGAATTATTACAGAAATAGCTTAATGTTATTTTTTTTATTTACTCTCTAACTTATTTATGCCATTGAATGGTAATATAGTGAACATTGTTGTTAATAGTTTTTGTTCATTTTATTTTTATAGCACTACATTTTGTTTTTTACCTATTGTACCATAAAAAATGTTAATTTCTTCTTCAAAAATGTGTTTATTATAATAATCTTATCAATAAAACTGCTTATGTAAAAAAAACAGCTGCAATTACCAAAGGCCTGCCACTGGGTACTGCCCATGATTTTCTCTTTTCAAGACATCTTTGCATAAGAAATACAAAGAGGATTAAAAACATATTTTATTGAACAGTTATTGCAAAATAAATGACTTAGTACTTACTATTACACATCTGAGCACTACCAAAGGGATTGCAATGCAAGAGATGCAGCTAAGCCTGCTTTGTGAAGTGGTTTGCATGTTATTGAAAAATCATTTAATAGGGTAGCCATGGATATTGTTGGTCTTCTTACAACCCATGTACCACATGGAAGAGGTGTATCTTGATTGTTGTAGATTATGCCAATAGGTTACATGAAGTATTGGCTTAGTCCTTTGTTAAGGCATAAAGGGTGTCAAATTCTTTGTGAGAAAGTTTCAATGGGGTAGATCTTTCCCCTGGGAAATATTGACTGACAGAAGGGTTAATGTTATATCAGACCTGCTGGCCTGTCTGTGGAAGCAGTGTATAAAGCAGTCAAAAATTACACCCACCACTACTGACAAAAAGTAGTTTGATGGAGATGTTTAACAGTAATCTTAAGATCATGCTGAGAGCATGTGCAGACCAGTTTAAGTTGAGGGGAAATACATACTTCATATTATGTTTACACACACACACACACACACACACACACACATATATATATATATATATATATATATATATATATATATATTTTTTATTTATTTTACATTTGTTTACCAGGATAGTCAGCGGAGACCTGGGGAGAAAAGCTCCACATAGACAAACTTACATACATTACACAAAAGTTAGCAAACAATTATAAAAACAAAGTGATTATTTACAATGGCTTAGTAGTGTTCCCTAGTAGGGACTCACAGTTCTCATGGACAGACACAATTAAAAGTAAGAGACATCAGATTGAAAGCAGAGCTTGGCGATGTAGTTACAAGTTATGATAATTACAGAATATGCTTTTAGTTTATAACTTAATCAGGGTTGGTACATGGGCATAGCCAATTCACTTTGAGATACTGTTTGAGGTTTTTTTTAAGAGACTTTTGGGGGATTGTATGGTTATATAGTTTGGCAATGAATTCCAGGTTTTGCCAACAAAGTTGGCAAACAGGGATTCACCAGCAGAGTTATTAGCTTTGTGGATTTGGACCAGTAGTTTATCGGCTGACCATAGGGATCTTAGATCACTATATGGCTTAATAATATTTTTAAGTGAGGGGGTATCCTCAGGGTGGTACAAAATTTTGTGCGCTATTAAGAGTTGATTGAATTGAATTAAGCTGGGCAGTTCTAGCCACTCTAGTTGTTTAAGGTTCTGGCAGTGGTGGGTTCTATAGGTAGAGCCAGTAGTGAATCTGGCAATATGATTGTAGCTATGGGACAGCTTACCTAGTTCGGATTTGCTGAGGTTTGAGAGTACAGGTGAGGCATATAAACGAGTAGAGAGTAGGTGTGATTGGGTGATTGCAGTCCTAGCCAGTGGGGTGAAAAATGTCTTGTTTCTATACAGTGATCCAAGCTTCTTATTGATGGTCTGTATGGTTTTGTTGATCTGTAGGTCAAATTTGAGATTATTGTCTATGATAACCCCTAGCAATTTGGTGTGATTATCTGGGGAAATAGTGGTACCATTGTTAGATATGACAGAGAATGAAAGTGTGGTGGATCTACTAGTGGGGGAGAAAAGTAGAAGTTTAGTTTTATTGGGGTTCAGAAGTAGGCATTGGTTGGTGAGCCAGTTCTCAATAGTGTTAAATGTATTTTGGGTTAAGGTTTGCAGTTCGGATGGGGAGGTGTCTGAGCAGATCAGAGTGGAATCATCTGCATCTTGAATGCAAGTAGCTTTAGGGATAGCAGTGTGAAGGTTGTTGAAAAAATAGAGAAGAGTAGTGGACCTAGTATGGCCCTTGAGGGACACCAAGTGTGAGAGGTAGCTGGCTGGAGAGATTGCCCTGCCATAGTACCGCCTGTTGTCTACCAGTCAGGTAGGACTGGAACCACTGGATAGCAGGCTTGTTGAGGGAAATAGATTTTAGTGAAAGAATAAGAAGTTCACAGTTGACCATGTCAAAGGCTTTTGATAGGTCAATAAAGAGAGCAGAGGTTAGCCTATTGTCATTCCTGTTTTTGTTTATGGCAGTAGTAAAGGAAAAGAGGGCTGAGGTGGTGCTGTGGTATGGCCTGAAACCATGCTGGGAGTTGGATAGTAAGTTATTCTGTGTAAGGTATTGTATTAGTTGCTTGTGTACACATTTCTCCATTATTTTGGCTAGTATGGAAAGAATGGCAATGGGTCTGTAGTTGGATATGTCTGAGGAGCTACCACCTTTATGGAGTGGGATGACATGAGATATTTTCCAGAAGGAGGGGATGGCATTTTCAGATAAGGTTCTGTTGATGAGGATAGATATGGGATATGCAATGGCATCTGCAGCTATTTGTAGGTACTCTGCAGGGAGGAGGTCAGCAGCGAGGGTGGTAGGTTTTAGTTTTTTTTAGAAGTGTTTTGATAAAACTAGTGGATATTGATTGGAAGCTAAATTTGGGGTGATTCTTGGGTAGATTAGGTATGTGGTTTAAGTTAGAGGGGGTTAGTTGATTTGCTAGGGATTGGATTGTTTCAGTGAAAAAGTTATTAAAGGCACTAGCTATGGTCTCTGGGGAACTATGGGTGCAGTTAGCCAGGGTTGGGGGGGGGTGGAATGACCTGGACAAAGTAGTTGATTTAAGCCTGCCCAGAACTTTTGAAGGTTGTTATGGTGTTTTTGTAGGTGATTTTGGTAGAAGCTTTTTTTATCCGGTAAAATAGATTTTTTGTGTTATTCCTGAGTTGACGATATTTTAGATGGTCAAGTGGGGCTTTAGTTGTTCTCAAGCTGGCCCAGGCTCTGTTTCTAGTTTTGATTTTAGCTTTGGTATCTTTTGTGAGCCATGGTGCTGTATTTGATCTAGTTTTTATTGTACATGCTGGAGCATGGGAATCAAGGATACTTAGGAAGTTAGTGTTAAAGTGATATATGGCCTCCTCTAATGTTAGATATTTTAGTTTTGACCACTCAACTGCTTTTAATTCATTTTGGAAAATAGCATCAAAGTTTTTCCTGTTTCTAACTGTTTTATATTTGGGCTGGTGAGGATTTCCTGCCTTATGTTTTGTGATAATAGGTTAGACAATGGTCACTGAGGTCATCAGGGAGAGTACCAGCTGTGTACAGTTGGGGTTGGTTATTAACTATTATACCATGACCCCCCCAAAACGTGCACGCTGATTGGCCAGCGTGCCCGTTGTAAATCGAATTATACTAATGGAAAAAGGTCCGGTCGCCCGGACTTTTTTCCATTAGTATAACTCAGTTTTTTAAAACACTGTCTCGCTATGTTAAATGGGTTTAACATAGCGAGACAGCTTTAAAATAAGCAACGGAGATCTCCGTTGCTTATTTTAAAGCTGTCTCGCTATGTTAAACCCATTTAACATAGCGAGACAGTGTTTAAAAGCAACGGAGAAAGCAAGATCTCCATTGCTTTTTTAGTGTCTCGCTATGTTAAATGAGTTTAACATAGCGAGACAGTTTTAAAATAAGCAACGGAGATGTCCGCTGCTTATTTTAAAACTGTCTCGCTATGTTAAACTCATTTAACATAGCGAGACACTAAAAAACGGAGATCTTGCTTTCTCCGTTGCTTTTGCCACAGCTCTGATGTAGTGCGCAGGCGCGCAGTACATCAGAACTGCCGCGGATGCCAGACATCTGCGGAAGGGCAGTAAACAGGCATTATACTATGCCATTATTTAAGAAAAGTAACAGTTTCTTTTCTTAAATAATGTCATATAATAGCAATAACACGCCTGGGTGTGGGTAATGCCTATTTTACACCCGGTTGGCTTTGTTTGGTCCTCGGGCTTCGCCCTCGGGACCAAACCACGCCAACCATGGGTAAATTTAGCATTACCCACACCCAGGCGTGGGTTATTGCTATATTATACCATGACCCCCCCCAAAACGTGCACGCTGATTGGCCAGCGTGCCCGTTGTAAATCGAGTTATACTAATGGAAAAAGGTCCAGTCGCCCGGACATTTTTCCATGAGTATAACTCGTTTTTTTTAAAACACTGTCTCGCTATGTTAAATGGGTTTAACATAGCGAGACAGCTTTAAAATAAGCAACGGAGTCTCCGTTGCTTATTTTAAAGCTGTCTCGCTATGTTAAACCCATTTAACATAGCGACAGTGTTTAAAAAACGGAAAGCAAGATCTCCGTTGCTTTTTAGTAGCTATGTTAAATGAGTTTAACATGGCGAGACAGTTTAAAATAAGCAACGGAGTTGCTTATTTTAAAACTGTCTCGCTATGTTAAACTCATTTAACATAGTGAACACTAAAAGCAACGGAGATCTTGCTTTCTCCGTGCTGTCAACTCTGATGTACCGCGCAGGCGCAGTACATCAGAACTGCCGGATGCCAGACATCTGCGGAAGGGCAGTAAACAGGCATTATACTATGCCATTATTTAAGAAAAGTAATAGTTTCTTTTCTTAAATAATGTCATGGTATAATAGCAATAACCCACTTCTGGGTGTGGGTAATGCTAAATTTACCACGGTTGGCTTTGTTTGGTCCCGAGGGCGAAGCCTGAGGGACCAAACCATGCCAACCGTGGGTAAATTAAGCATTACCCACACCCAGGCGTGGGTTATTGCTATAGGATCCAGTCTAGGATACTTTCCCTGTTGGTTGGTTTGTTTGTCCTAGTGGGAGAGGTTATGGTTTGTTTAAACCCAGATAAATGTATATGGGGGGGGGGGGTTGAAGGAGCAGGAGTGCCAGTCAGTGTTAAAATCACCAAGAACTATGGTTTCATGGGGATAGGTAGTGGATAACTAGTAAAGGAGATTTTCTAAGGTATTTAGGTTGTTGCCTGGCATAATATATGCACAGATGATGTTCAAGTGTTTGTTTTGGTTAATCTGTAGCTTGGTTATGAGGAGTTCCACGTTATTGAAATGGGGAGGTTGAATGGTGTCTCTATTAACGGTTAGAGTATTTTTGTAAAGAACTGCTATCCCACCTCCTTTCCTTGTAGCATGGTCTAACCAGTGAATATTGTATCCTGGAGGTAGTATCTCATTGTCAGTAATATATATATATATATATATATATATATATATAAAATATATGAGTGTGTGTGCATATGAATACGTGTGTGTGTGTGTATATATATATATATATGTGTGTGTGCGTATATATATATATATATATATATATATATATATATATATATATATATATACGCATTAAGGAGTTTCCATAAGAACCTACTATATTTTCAACTTTTCAGCTACTTTATGTTTATAGGGTGATGGAGCTTCTAAACTTCATTACTGATAAATGAGAGACTGAAAGAAGTTCCACTTGCTACAGTTAGAGTTTCTCTTCTCAGCTGTCTATAAGAAACTTTTTATTTTCCTTTCCTTGTACAATGGTTGTATGATTTTGAACTGAAATTGGATATTTTAGGACTAGAATTTGCATTTGTTCATTTATCAAAGATTACGGCCAAAGTCTTATTTTTCCAGTAAATGATATCCTCACAGTACTGTTGTGACTACTGATATCTACTCCTTTGAAGAGAAAGACTGTTTGGCCATCAGCTATAAGAAGATAATATTGGTTGGCTCATTAGAAGAGTGATCTGCATTGGAGGTATTTGTATCAGATTAGCAGTCCAGTGGAAGTGTACCATGCATATATGTTAGGGATACTATCAATGGAAAGGTTTCAGCAGCCACTCCTGGGAAATACTGTGAGTGAGTGTGTATGTATGTGAAAAACAGCTTTATTAAATCTCAATTACCCATTGTAACTAACACTAGAAGGCTATGGGCTTAGAATGTGATGGCTGAAATACTATGGAGCTAGTGAATATAACCCCATTTTGGAGATGACAGTGTACAGCTTATTTGAGGATGGCAGGAGGTGGTCATAATCCACTGTAGTATTTACCATATGTTCTTAGGGCAGATCACCTTCTTGCATGTATATTTAGATGCAGCAATGCACATTTGGGCTGTGTAAGCCAAGCCCCTCATTACACAGCCATTCATATAAGAGTTTATTAAAATTGTTGTTTAAGTCATGAAATCAGACTGTTGAGTGTATAACCTTCTGCGAGTAATTCCAATAGGAGATCATTTGTTTAATGAAGTTGCAACACATAAGAGAGATTTCTTCTCTATACATCCAATGTTAATTCACAAAAAAAACATGATTAAAGGTAAATTATACCAACTAGAATGCAAATTTCAGTTGAATTATATCCAATAGGTATAACACGTCTAGAAAAAAAAAAGGCCAAGCAAGTTGAATTCCACTTCCTGCTTATCTCCACTCCCACATTCCATTCCTAACTTCCTCTCCCCACACCCAATCCAAACTAACTTCCTTTCCAAACTTCCTCTCTTCACACCCAATCCAAACTACTCATCATGCTGCATCTACTTATATCTGCAACACTACTCACTCTACTCTATATTTCTACCTCTTATCACTACCACCTCACATATCCATTCCTCTGTTCTCCAACTTCTCACTCAATCTACAGCTTTCCTACTCCTTCTTCCTTCACCATTTCTCCAAACCTATTTAACACTTCTACGTCAACTCTATATAAAAGACACATACTACACATTCTCAAACCATCTAATAAGATTAAACCTAAACCACCCAAATACTATCAACCTTTCACATCTATTACTCTTCTCACAAAAGACCTACTCTCCTCTGGGGACATCCACCCAAACCCAGGCCCTCTACACCTCCCCTCTCCCCATACCCCACATCTACCTTATCTACCCCCTTCTCAGAAGTCTCTTCCAAAAACTTACCAAACACACAACCCCTATCTCATAACTCACCTCCATGTAAACACCTAACCTTCTATTCACTGGATAGTCAAAGCTTAGCTAATAAAACTACTGAGCTACACTCATGGATTGCTTTCAAAACCCCTCACATCCTATCCCTATTTGAAACATTTCTCAAGCCACATATCTGTTAACAGTGAAATTCTCCCTCCTGGCTATAACATCTATTGCTCTGACAGACCTTCAAAGACAGGTGGTGGCATAGCCATCCTCTACTCTAACACCCTTAACCTATCACCTTACCCCACATCTATTCCCAGCTTCCACCCTGCTGAACTTCTCATCCTAAATATCCGTCTGAATGCACACAAAAAACTAGCTGTAGCTTCCATTTATATTCCTCCTGGCAACAATATACCCATACTGGAAAACATCTTATCCTGGTTCACCCTCAACATACCTTATGAAACACTCATTCTTGGCGACGTCAATAAAGACTGGGAAAAACTATCTACTGACTCTCCCTTACATAGCATTCATCTTCATGGTTTCCACCAACTCATTTCCACCCCAACTCGCTTCCACAAAGCCTCAGCCTCCAGCTCTATAATAGACTGGATTCTCACCAACACCCCCCATCACTACCACCAGCCCACAACCTTATCAGACTCCCTTAGTGACCATCTCCCTACCTCCATTCTAAGATACAACTCTCACACACTTAAACCCCACCTTTTCAAAGACTGCAGAAAACTATCTACATTTAATCCTTCACAATTTAACTCTATACTACAAAACATTGACTGGTCCATCCTTAAACAACTCCCTGTAAATGATTTTGTTAACACTTTTAACAACATTTTCCTAAATACTCTGGACTCCCTAGCTCCCTCTAGGAAGATTCGAGTGAAATCCAATCATGCTCCCTGGCTTTCAAAAGAAACTAAATCCATCATGAAACAAAGAGACAGTTTCTGGAAAGCTTGGAGCAAATCTAAACAAACACCACTTCTATTCAAATACAAACAACTACGCAATCTTGCTAAAAAACAGGTAATAATAGACAAGAAGTCATTCTATAGCTCAGGCCAGAACAAATATAACTCAAACCCTCGTAAATTCTGGACAACGCTCAACAGCATCCTCTACCCTGGTAATCCCTCTAACCCCTCACCCTACCCAAACACAACTCCTGAGGAAACAGCTACCCTACTTAATTTACATTTTATCTCCTCCATACAAAATCTTCTACCCTCTCAACCTACCTCTCCTTCAGTACCTGTCCCCTCACCCACCCCCAACACTTCACCCTTTTACTTCAAGCCTGTGCCCATTTCCTACATCAAATCTCTACTGCTCAAACTCAAACCATGCTCCCCCTCCACTGACAAATTACCTCCGACCTTCCTCAAACTCGCAGCTGACTCTATCGCCTACCCAGTAACAATATTAATAAATAGATCTATGTAAGAATCTACTGTTCCTACCTTTTGGAAATCCTTCTACACTATCCCTCTCCACAAAGGAGGTAACTCCACTGACCCTTCAAACTACCCACCCATTGCCATTCTGTCCCCACTATCTAAGATACTAGAAAAATGCATCCACACTCAACTTATGGATCACCTTCTCAATCCTCACCCCTACCCAACATGGCTTTCACCCCTCCCAAAGCACAACTACTGCTCTACTCTCCTTCACTCACACCATTGCAGAATCTCTGGACAACAATAAACTTACTTCCTGTCTCTTTCTTGACCTCTCCAAAGCTTTTGATACAATGTCTCATCCACTACTACTGTCTAAACTCACTAACTTTCACCTCTCCACCTCCACCCTCAACTGGTTTGCTAGCTATCTGTCTGAACGCAAACAATCAGTTAAATGGCTCTCTTCCCCTTCTCCTTTCTTACCTCTCTCTACTGGTGTTCCACAAGGTTCCATCTCGGGTCCCCTCTTATTCATCATCTTCACCAATGACCTTTTCACCTCATGCCATCACTCCTCGCTTATACAATATGCAGACGACTCCACAATAATTTCTACAGCCAACAACATCTCCAATCTACACTCCCTAACCCAAACAGCTCTACTTTCCACTGAAGAATGGCTTTCAGAAAACTTACTGATTCTCAATCCTACTAAAACCAAACTCTTACTCTTCCTACCCCACTCTCTTAATCATCATAAATCCTCCTTTGTCATTAAGTCTTGCAATAACACAGCTATCCTACCAGACACCCACACAAAACTCCTTGGAGTCATTATTGATGACGAATTAAAATTCAGTCAACACATACAGCAATGTATAAAGAAAACACATCAGAAATTAGGTCTATTATACCGAAACAAAAAATATCTCAGTCCCGAAGCTAGACTCACCCTAGAACAAGCACTCCTCCTCCCCTCACTTCTCTATGCTGCTCCAGTTCTCACAAATATCCAAAAAACTACCCTGAATAAACTCCAACAATCCTACCACAAAATAGCCAGATTCATCACCAACTCCCCAAACAACACACACCACTGTATTGCTTTGAAGTCTCTACAATGGCTAGAACTCCTACAACTACTACATCTCTATTAATTTCACATGTTGCACTCTGTGCTCTTTAAACCATCCTACTGTCCATCCTTATCTCTCCTTGACTCTGTCTACACCCCATCTCGACCCCTCCACAAGTCTAATCAACAATTGCTTGGTATTTACCACCCAAATAAGTCAGTAGGTAAGCTACTGTACAAACACTCTGTGGCCCAAGCCTGGAACAAACTACCCCTTGACATTCGCTCAATCTCTCACACCCCACTATTTAAAAGAAAACTAAAGACTCATTTACTCAATTCCAGAATTTGCCCCTGCTATGACCCTACATAATTCTCTCCTCCTCCACATTGGAATCACTCCGTCTATCCTTGTCATACTTCTGAACTCTATCCCCACTAGTACAGTTACATAGCATTTAAAAAAACAAAAAAACCTTGTGCTCTCATTTAACTATTGTTAATGTTGTTTTGTTTATTATTTTACTACTGTAATGACTAGTTTTATTTCTATTGTTTGCTGTGCTTGTATACTACTGTAGTGTTTTTTATTGTACTATCTGGAGCTTTTCTCCTCGGGTCTCCACTGAAAATGGGACAAAATCCTAGTTGGACAAACCCGGTCAACAAATGTCAATAAATAAATAAATTTGTATGCCTAAGAAATGTAAAACACACAAGGCACTGAATACACTGATACATGATGTTAATTTACACATAACAGCTAGCCTGTGAAGCATCATGTAGGCATTATGAAAAAGAATGAACTATTGATGAATAAATTTAGAATAAGATAGGTTTTTATGTGTGTTATTATAAATTATTACTCATTCAGGGTAAATATTTATTTAATCACAATACCCAAAAAAATGCAAAATATGGGTATTAGAAAGTAAAAATAACTTATAAAGAAATGAAGAAAAATGTTTCTTTCTTGGATAGCTCAGGCATAATGCAACAAATATGAATTCACTGTTATCATGTTTGAGAAGAAGAGAAAATTTAGAAACTGATATCCTTATAAAAAATATGTTTGGAGTGACATTTTCAGGTACCATAGATCTTTCATTTCCACATTTGAAATTTGTATATGGTTCCGCATGATATTATACAAGCAAAAATATTTCAACATAGGGAAATGTGATAATCTTAAAAGTTAAAAAATGTTGTTGATGTGCTGGCATTATCAATAAACAACTGCAACAACAACAAGCCCTTGATTAAATCCAGTTTCTTTAAAAGTATGAGTGTCAAGCATTATTAAGTTATTTTTTTTCATATAAAACTACCCCTGAAATTTCCACAGTACTTGAGCCTCGCAAAGAGCATCTAATCTATGCACTGAGGACTAACCTCTGTGACTCTAGTCTTAGATAGCCATGACCATAGACCACATTATTACAGCAACCAGGCTAGCCAACGCTAAACCCCTCTTGTGCCATCCCCTTGTAGAACAAGAAATAAGGATCTGTAGTCATGGACATTCACTTCGCTGCTATCTCTGCAACCAGCCTGGTGGATATGGGCATCCTGAGGCAATGTAGCAATTATCTCATGTTAATTGACAAACTAATACAGTGTGTGAGAGATGTCTTGACATAATGTCACTGGAGGCAAGGCTCTAACATACACACACTTATAATAACAAACAGGTTGTCTGTAACACACACACTTCTTCTACCTCACATAGTACAGACCATACACATAGACCCATATATGCTGAGGCTATTAAATACATTCTTTATAAACCACAAAGACCTGACAAACTTGCACAAATTAAAAGTACCCACAGCAACCTCAAGAAGATTTCACAAAATCAGCAGCCAACGTGACACATATGATCACATACTACAGTATCTTAGATTCTAAGCCTAAAAGGCACACCACAACATAACCCAATATTTTGGTCATAGGATACTCTATTGTGAGAGACACAGATGTCCTACTCATCAGGCTAAGTAAGAAGAGAGTCATGGTCAGCTGTTTTGCAGAGGCCAGTATCCATCAGATCACACAAGGATTTAGGTTGTTGAACCACAAGTACCAGTATGACTCAATCATAGTCCATGTGGGCGTAAACACCTGAGATGCAGCTGCCTGGACTATATGAAGAGAGACATGATGGTGCTTTGTCACAGGCCAGTATGAGACCAGCACTGAGCAACATTCTACTTTCTGTATGGACGATGCCACAATATGAACAGAAAATAATCAACTTAGAGTATATGTCAGAAAAATATGTATTAATGTGTGTATGCTTAATGCTAATTAGAAACCAAATAAGTTAACACATTTTTCATTCTATTTTATATGCACTATTTTATATATATATTTGAGTTTCATATGAGACTGAAAAGATGCTTTTTGAAACTGCAGTGTGCTTTCTGAAACTTGCAAGATGCCCTCTGACCTAGTAATTGCTAGCACAGCAATATTCATGTTTATGCCTTTTGGAAATGTACTTGAGAAGCAGGTGCTTATCTGCTAGGTCAGGAGAGAATAAATGAACAATGCTATATCCTGTAAATGTAGTGATTTTAAACAATCAGCTCTGTTCGAAGTATGAGAACATGTGCAGCTGCAGAAGTTTAGAGATAGTATAGACAAAGGATTGTTAGAGAAATGAACTGCTTGCTTTGTGCTTGAATTAGCCATAGTACCTTGAATGGTAACATTGCATGTATCTAACCGGTGGTAGCCAAGGCCACGTTGTTTTCCTTAGGAAGTTTCTCACAAAAATTGATAAATCAGCAGAATTTTATGAAAGCAATTATTAGTAAATGATGATGACAAAACTTGTGATTTACTACGTCAGCTTGGTAGGTAATGTCTTATTAGAAAGCATATAAAAATATAAGCATTTCCTGTTTCTGGTTAGACAAGCTCTGTATTAGCACATTTTTGTCTCTTTGCTGCAAGATTAAAGTGCCTTAACCTGAACCTACCGTGTTTTGATCATTTTTAAAGTATATTTTTCCTTTGACAGTTTGGTCCTTCAGACCGGAAATACCTCTCACTCTAGGCCCAGGTCAGAATTGGGCCCGGTGGCATGTACCCGTACAGAGAAGAGGCCACATCGGCTCTTCTGTTTTGAAAGACCTCCGTCTGAATTGTCGTTCAAAAGAGGCCAGCCACTGTTTCTGATCTGGGATTGGAGGACGAGTCAACGTTCCGGTGGATCAACTCACGGAGGGTCAGGTAAGGAGGAATTTACCTTTTTTCTGTTTTAGATCAGGGACTTGTTACAGTATTGTTTTGTCAGGGAGATTTGCATGTGCAGATCAAGGACAAAAAGATTGCTGTCTTGTCATAGATCAGGGAAACAGAATAGGTAGACAGTTATTCTAGATAAACTGTGAAAAGGTGTAAAATCGTGGTACCACGTGATAAGAAGGGTTATGTAACAATTTTTAACTTAGCTAAGGCAACATGGGAAATCAGTGCACGAAAAGTTCCCGAGACCCGCCCCTAACTGAAGATACAAAATATATGCAATTACAGCTTGCCGATAATGTTAAGTATTATACAAAATGGGTTGATAAATACAAATTTGATGGTAATTTAGATAAATCTACACTTATGAAACTTTTTAGACAACTTAAAACAGACGCAAAAGGTCAACTAAAAAAGCAACGACAATTAGGAGTCCCTCAGCCACACAGGTGGCTTGAGGAAGCAAATCGCAGGGAACAAAAGATTAAAAATTCAAAAGCAATGTTCTTAGATAAATACAAATAAAATGCTGAAAAGCACAACTGTAGAATAATCCAAAGGATATCCAGGTAAAGAAAGGACGCTGCTCGTACAGGTGATGAATTTTATTCCACTATTACAACATATAACGTGGTGCTGACCATAAGTTAAGCGCTTTCAACTGAACAATCTCAGTCTTCATCAGAACAGTGTATTCATTAGAAAACAAAGTATATATAGTGTCTGTTACTGGTTTAGTTCAAAAATTGCGCCAAAACTTTTAAAGTGACACAGTGCATTAAACATAACATCGTTGACAAATCCATAAACATGCCTAAAACTTGCTTTGCTACCATAAAAACATATAATATACTATAAAAGCAACAATGGATATAGATATTGCTTAGTATAAATATTATATAAAATATTATATAAAAAATTAATTATATAAAAAATCCTATATGTTAAAAAATCTTAATATATAAACAAACTATGAGACATTCAACCTACTATATGTATGACAACAATACTGTCTGCTGTATATCATTATATATAATTATTAATGAATATTAATAAATATTAATAAATATTGATAAATAATCACATTATTAATTGATGAGTGATATCTACCAATATGTTACAAAATGCTTGAATACTAATAACGCTACCTAACTGGACAAGAATACAGTATTTAACTAAATTGACAGATAAGAATAACACTAGTGATCCATGTGATAGCAAATACAACCTAACATAGGGAAACACTTAAAAATTCATTTCTAAAAATGGTTTGATACTAATGTGGTCGTTGAGACCTGGATATCTAGTGGCATCTGTTCTTATCTGCCATATACTCTCTTTTAATGCCAATTGTACTTTCCAGTTTCCTGTGTAATTATCTTGAGTGACAATATCTACAATACTAAATAAAAAATAAAAAACTGTGTGAATCACCTTTATCTACAATGTGTCTATATAGGGCGTTAGTTTTGTCCTTCCTACGTATTTTATAGAGATGTTCATATATACGTTTCTTTAACATCCTTTCTGTCTTCCCTATATAGAATGCGGTGCACACAATACATTTAGCAATGTATACAATTTGTTTGCTATTACAATTTCCACCTAAACATCTAATTTCTGTTCAGTTGATGTCACTTAAAATAAACTTATCAACTGTATAAATATATGTACATTGGTGGCAAGACCCGTACTTGCTGCTGGCTTTCTTACCTTTGATGTAACTACTTGTTTTCTTGTCTAAATTTTCTAACATCCTTTTTAAGTTAGGTGCTACCTTATATACAATAACTGGTTGTTTTCCTAATTTGCTATCACATGGATCACTAGTGTTATTCTTATCTGTCAATTTAGTTAAATACTGTATTCTTGTTCAGTTAGGTAGCGTTATTAGTATTCAAGCATTTTGTAACATATTGGTAGATATCACTCATCAATTAATAATGTGATTATTTATCAATATTTATTAATATTTATTAATATTCATTAATAATTATATATAATGATATACAGCAGACAGTATTGTTGTCATACATATAGTAGGTTGAATGTCTCATAGTTTGTTTATATATTAAGATTTTTTAACATATAGGATTTTTTATATAATTAATTTTTTATATAATATTTTATATAATATTTATACTAAGCAATATCTATATCCACTGTTGCTTTTATAGTATATTATATGTTTTTATGGTAGCAAAGCAAGTTTTAGGCATGTTTATGGATTTGTCAACAATGTTATGTTTAATGCACTGTGTCACTTTAAACGTTTTGGCGCAATTTTTGAATAAAACCAGTAACAGACACTATATATACTTTGTTTTCTAATGAATACACTGTTCTGATGAAGACTGAGATTGTTCAGTTGAGAGCGCTTAACTTATGGTCTGCACCACGTTATATGTTGCAATAGTGGAATAAAGTTCATCACCTGTACGAGCAGCGTCCTTTCTTTACCTGGATATCCTTTGGATTGTTCTTAGATAAAGAAGATAATAACTTGGTAATAGTGACAGCCCCTCCTCCGCCCTCTCTGCATCCTTTACCGGAATATGAAGGGAGTGGACAAGCTGATCCACCTCCACTATACCCGGCTGTTCCTGCAAAATCAAAACTGTTTGTCAGGGATCCTATCAAGACCAGGTCTCGAGCACGCAACTTGAGAGGGGATATTGAATTATATGAAATAAATAGAAATTCACAAGCTATGAGTGAGGAAGAGATATGTCCACTCACAGAAGTACCAAATCCACAGGCAGGACAGGATCCGACTCTTCTAGTATATAGACCGTGGACACCGGAAGATATCCGGAAAGCCACAGAGGGAATTCCCCATCCAAAAGTTAATTTTAGAAAATTCTTAGAAGACTTACAGAGCATGAGGTTGAGTTACCATTTGAATGGAGAAAAAGTAGAAAAAGTAGTTAGACAAATTGTAGGTCCAGATTGGCACGTGATCAGTGGCAACTGGAATTCCCGTGACGCAGAGCTTAGACCACTCCCACATAGTAACGCAGAACTGGACAATAGAGTGAAGGGTCTGACAGACCGAATCTCTGACAAATGGAAGCCTAGGGCTGATTGGACTTGCATTAATCAATGCACACAACAGGAAGGTGAAACTGTTGATAGATATTATGCCAGATTGTTAGAGTGTTTTAATAACCATTGTGGAATGCAGGTACCTGAAGATCAAACACATGATTCCCCATATGAATAACAGCTAAAGAATGCATTCTTAAAAGGCAGTATAGCTCCCAATAGCAGTTTTATTACAAAGCACATGGTAGACCATCATACAAGTAGATTACAGTCATTACTTGAATATGCTAGACATGCCGAAAGGCATTTTAATAGCAAAAAGAAAAAGAAAACTCAAGTATTTGCAGTAGAAGATGGGTCAGAAGTCTTTGTAGTACAAGCTGGGAAGAAGGGTAAGAGAAACACCCAGGGAAACAAACAATCTGATAAACGATCAGAAGACTTTGAAGAGAGAAAGAAAAGGGGTGAATGTTTTAAATGTGGGAAAAAGGGACATTTGGCAAGGGATTGCAGACTAAATAAGAAGGTAACCACAGAAGATAAGGTGGGTGAGGAATGACTATATGATAGTTAAGAATCACTGGATAGGAATGAACAGGAAAAGACAAATGCAAATGTGGTAGCAAGGGTAGAGGATGTGATGGAATGGATAGAGGATGTACATGAATTCATAGATAATGAAGAAAATGAAATTTTGGACTTAGCATTATTGAGCTTAGAGCTCTACTTGGCAGACACAAAACCGGACGTTACACTTCTGGTAGAGGGGAGGGAAGTCAAATTTCTGTGTGACTCAGGGGCTTCACGGACCCTGATACATCCTTCCAAACTACCAGAAAATTCAGAATCACCAGACTACATATTAGTGAAAGCAGCTAATGGACAGCTGTATCGGGAGCCACTCTCCCACGACATAGCGATAACTGACCCTGTTTCAGGGATGACCCAGAAAAGCAAAATTGTTGTTTCTGCCAAATGCCCAGGGAATCTCTTGGGCAGAGACTTAATGCAGATATTTGGCATAGCCGTAGTTCCAACTATGCAGGGTATGGAAGCACAGCGACAAATGGATACTTTTGTAGTGCGACCGGAGGGTGAAACATTTTATTGGTACAGCCAGGACTTAGTTATGACTGATCCAGGGGCAGTAACCGAAGAACTGATGAACATAGCCATCAGTAAATCCCCCTCCCTTGACACTGATAAACAGCATTTGTTGCATTGCACTCTATATTACTGTAACAGACCAGGACCTGATAAAGAATATGAGCAAGAACTGTTTTGAAACCATGCTAATAGGTTAGTATTATGAAATCTGTACTGGGACACAGCAGGAAACAGTTTAGTAAGCTGTTCACTGCCCCAGGAATTCTTAACACTTTACAAATCTAATCGATTACCACATGTAAGCTTGACTAAATTTAGAAATTTGAAGTGGGCGGACCTAGGAGAAAAAGTCACAAGTTGGGAAAAACAGACAGAGTTAGAACTCTCTGAACAAGGAGTACAGAAGCAGAAATTGAATTGGATAACACAGACACACCCAGCTGTGCACTCACAAGCAAGTGAGGATAGCTGAGTAGCACTCTTATTAGAGGAAGAGGAAAAAGCCTTACGAGACATACCAGAGACTCTCTGGTCAACAGGGAAATTAAATGTAGGACTTATTCGTACAGCAGGACCAGTAACTATTACGCCAAAATCAGCATTTAGACCTCAGAAAAGACAGTATCCCTTAAGAAAGGATGCAGAAATAGGAATCAAACTAATAATAGCAGCCTTACTTAAGGAAGGAGTCTTAATAGAATCTCCTGATTCACCATGTAATACACCCTTATTTCCTGTTAGGAAAGCAAACGGGGAATGGCGTATGGTCCAAGATTTACAAGCTGTAAATGACGCAGTTATACCCAGGGCACCAACGGTGCCAGATCCACACACTTTATTGAATGATTTGAAACCTCAACAGAAGTATTTTTCTGTGGTAGATATTAGCAATGCATTTTTCTCAATACCGATACACACAGGCAGCCAACATTGGTTTGCATTTACATTTCAGGTGAAATGGTATACATATACGAGACTACCACAGGGATATTGTGAAAGTCCATTGATATTCGCACAAGAGATGGCAAGTAACCTGGCGGGATTTATCCCACCAAAAGGTAGTCAGATTCTACTTTATGTAGATGACATCCTGCTAGCAGCCCCCACCCAGCAGGAATGCAGAGAGGATACCATAGCATTATTACAATTTTAGCTACTCAAGGACACAAGGTAAATAGGAACAAACTGCAACTTTGGAAAAAACAGGTTAAATACTTGGGATATGTAATATTCAAAGAAGGCAGAATATTAGATGAAGACAGAAAAACAGCAATATTACAAGCACCTAGACCAACTATCAAGAAGGAAATGATGTCCTTCCTGGGTACTACTAACTTTTGTCGGAGTTGGATACTAAACTATGCTTTAGAGTCTGCTCCGCTAACTAATTTGATATTCAAAAAGCCGATGGCAGCACAAGATTTATTACAGTGGACACCAGAGGCAGAATCAGCTTTCTGCAAACTGAAACAACTGATAGCTTCTTCCTTAGTTTTAGGATTACCAAACTATCATAAGCGATTTTTCCAAACTGTAGACTGTAAGCAAGGTTATATGACATCAGTGTTAACACAACAACATGGGGACAAACAATGCCCCATAGCTTACTATTCATCACAGTTAGACCCAGTGGCGCGATCCTTGCCCCACTGTGTACAAGCAGTAGTCGCAGCTGCAATGGCAGTGCAGGCTTCAGCCTCCGTAGTATTGTTCCACCCTCTCACATTGAGAGTGCCTCATGCAGTCGCGATTATTTTACTGCAAGAAAAAGTAGCATATCTTTCTCCTGCTAGACATCTTTCCTGTATGACTATACTGTTGAGCCAACCTCATATGACAATCGAATGATGCACAACTTTAAATCCGTCAGCCTTGCTCCCAACCTCTGCAGATGGCAAACCACACTACTGCCTGCAGGAGATTGAGCAAAAGACACTACCTAGAAAAGACCTTACAGATGTTCCCTTGGACGATGCCGAGGTGACATACTATGTGGACGGCTCGTGCAGAAGGGGTCCTACAGGACAGAATCTAGTGGGGTATGCAGTAGTTTCTGATACCGAGATTTTAGAAGCGAAGTCTTTACCACACAACTTATCTGCACAAGCAGCAGAATTGATTGCCTTGACGAGGGCATGTACCTTAGCAAAAGGTAAGAAAGTAAACATTTTTACTGACAGTCAGTATGCTTTTTCTGCTGTACATGTTTTTGCGCAGCAGTGGAAAAATAGAGGAATGATAACATCTACTGGTAAACCAATTAACCATGCGCAATTTATTTTAGATCTGTTAGACTCTATTCAGTTACCTCAGAAAGTAGCTATTTGTAAATACGTATCTCATACCAAGCAACAGGATAGAATTTCAAAAGGTAATGCAAGGGCTGATACAACTGCAAAACAAGCAGCTTCAGCTTCAGAAGTTTTTTTTTTGAGTGAGGAATTACAACCATCTGAGATTTTAGATTTAGAAATGTTAAAAACATTGCAGACACTTACTACAAATATAGAAAAACAAAAGTGGATAAAACGAGGAGCAATCCTTGAGAAGGGACTGTACATCTCCAAAGAAAACAAACCGATTTTATCATCTAACTTGTTTAGATATGCAGCTTTGTTGAGCCATGGGCAGAGCCATGTCTCAACAGGGGGGATGGTACAGTTAGTGAATTGAGTGTTTACGACGTATGGATTTACAAACTACCCAAAAAATATTTGTGCAGCATGCCATGTTTGTAACAAGCATCATGCACAAGGGGCATTGAAACCTAAGCAAGGGAGTTTCCCTATACCACCGTATCCATTTCATACTATTTGTATGGATTTTATAGAACTGAACAAATGCGAAAATAAGAAGTACTGCCTTGTCATTATAGGTATGTTTTCCAAATGGGTGGAAGCTTTTCCAACTAAAAATCCAGATGCAGCTACTGCTGCAAAAGTCCTTGTTAAAGAAATTATTCCTAGATTTGGCATACCGGAAAAGATTTATAGTGACAATGGCACACACTTTGTAAATCAAACTATACAACAACTTAGTCGCTATTTCGGGATATCACTGAAAAACCATTGTGTGTACCACCCCCAATCTGCAGGATTAGTAGAGAGGCATAATGGGGTGTTGAAGAATAAAGAAAATTGATTAGTGAGACACAAAAGAACTGGATGCACTGTTTACCTCTGGCACTGTTGAGCATGAGAACTGTTCCAAATGCAAAAGGGTTAACTCCTTTTGAAGTTCTGTTTGGGAGGGCATACTATACACCTCAATTTAAACCTCTCATGTCTGCAGAGCAAGAGGCTGACAGTTCACTTGCAGGGTATATGAGGCGATTTTTGAATAACAAACTTTTGCAGTTAAATTCTGTTTCAGATAAAGAGCAAACAAAACCATCGGAAGCAGCAGTAGCCCCAGGCACCTGGGTCTGGGTGAAGATAGTGAAGAGAAAAAGCTGGAGTTCTCCAAAGTGGGAAGGGCCGTACGAGGTACTACTGTCAACACCCACTGCAGTCAAGATTGCGGAGCGAGCATCCTGGATTCATTTGACACACTGTAAACTGGTTAAGAACTTTGAACTGGACAAAACCCTTGTTACTGTTATACAACGAGAACAAAATGACCAGGTATAGAGCAAATAGAGACACTGAACAATCTCAGAAAACTTGCATGATTATTCTGGTAGCTATACTGATAACATTGATCTTTTTGTTGTGGCCTTTCCTTTTTCCTGCCACAAAAGTTGAACTGATTAAACATGATGAACCGAACTTAGACTGGCACCCAAACTTTAACACTTATCAGGCAATTACACGTGTGTATGCTGAGACTTTTAATGTTTCAAACTGCTGGATCTGCACAGCCATACCAACAGCATACGGGGAGTTATTAATGACTGCTATCCCCCTAGGGGTCAATGAGACCTGGGAAAATCTGGTTTACGACACAGTATCTATTAAAGCATATGATAAGGTAGCACTGTATTTGCCTGTGACACAAAAGGGAATTGTATGTTTTTATAAAAATGACACAATTCAAGTGGGTTGGAGCAAGTGTAATGTGACTGTACATTATAAATGTTATACTAAAACAAACAACATGGGTGAGACTTGTAGTTCGAATTATGACTCATTTCTTGCATCCATGCATAAGACTATTAACCAAGTGCAACGTAATCCTGTACTTTTTAAACAGTTATCTGTAATAGATAGGAAAATGTTTCATGCAGGGCAGTCATTTTGTAACAAAGTAACTACTAAGGTAGAGGATTGTTATTTTGTGTGTGGTAAAAAAGCATATAAATGATTACCTGAGAATTGGTCCAGCAGTTGTTTTTTTGGGGTACCTGGTCCCGGCCATACGACACACTGCAGTCTTGCCTCAGGGAAATATTTGAAATACCCAAGATGTAGCCAAGAAAGCTGTTAAAAAGCCTAAAAAGCCAGGGGGACAGATCGAGGCGGGCTGGAAAGACCAGCATACTGTGGGTACCAAATTGACACACATGGACTTGAGTGATGCTGTCATATCGTAGGCAGGCATATTACCTGCATATGGCGCAGTTAAATCGATTTGGGAGCTGCGAAAACTGTCTAAACTTCACGAACTAATGAGTAATGCAACTTTTTCTGCTCTTGAACTGATAACTAATGAACTGAATGCTATGAGAACTGTAGTGCTCCAGAACCGAATGGCTCTTGACTTCACCCTAGTGGTGAGAGGTGGTACGTGCGCTTTAATCAAAGAAGAGTGCTGTGTGTATATACCAGATCATCAGCACAAAATTAATGACCATCTTGAGGTGATACAGCAAGTGTCGGCCATGACCAAGCCAGGCCCAAACCCTCTGATGGACTTTTTTCCAGAATTTGTTTGGGGGGGTGGGGTTCCATCCTAATGAACATCTTGATTGCCATTTGTGTGGGTTTGCTCCTGATAGGAGCTTGTATTTGTTGTGGAATCCCCTGCATGAAAAAATTAATCAAAGAATTTATAGATATATCAGTTTCTGAGACTATGTATCAAAGTACTGAATTTGAAGAACTGTTAGAATGTGAAACACTTTCATAAAGTTTTAAACTGAATGACTTTCTTAACTGCAAATCCTGAATGGAAGAGGTTAGGAAAAGAAGCAAACTGTTTATTCTTTTTGAAAATAGAATTAAAAAGTATTAGCTGGGGGAAATGTCAGAAAAATATGTATTAATGTGTGTATGCTTAATGCTAATTAGAAACCAAATAAGTTAACACGTTTTTCATTCTATTTTATATGCACTGTTTTATATATATATTTGAGTTTCATATGAGACTGAAAATATGCTTTTTGAAACTGCAGTGTGCTTTCTGAAACTTGCAAGATGCCCTCTGACCTAGTAATTAATAGCACAGCAATATTCATGTTTATGCCTTTTGGAAATGTACTTGAGAAACAGGTGCTCATCTGCTAGGTCAGGAGAGAATAAATGAACATATATCCTGTAAATGTAGTGATTTTAAACAATCAGCTCTGTTCGAAGTATGAGAACACGTGCAGCTGCAGAAGTTTAGAGATAGTATAGACAAAGGATTGTTAGAGAAATGAACTGCTTGCTTTGTGCTTGAATCAGCCATAGTACCTTGAATGGTAACATTGCATGTATCTAACCGGTGGTAGCCAAGGCCACATTGTTTTCCTTAGGAAGTTTCACACAAAAATTGATAAATCAGCAGAATTTTATGAAAGCAATTATTAGTAAATGATGATGACAAAACTTGTGATTTACTACGTCAGCTTGGTAGGCAATGTCTTATTAGAAAGCATATAAAAATGTAAGCATTTCCTGTTTCTGGTTAGACAAACTCTGTATTAACACATTTTTGTCTCCTTGCTGCAAGATTAAAGTGCCTTAACCTGTACTTGCCGTGTTTTGATAATTTTTAAAGTATATTTTTCCTTTGACAGTATGGCATCATTCAAAGGGGGTGCAATACTTGTCAGTCTAGGATATGGTCAACTGACCATGCTGCTTTGCTAGGGATAGTCTATATCTGTTTCCTATGGGATTTTAAATATTGGCTTACATTTCTTCTGCCTCCAGTATGGCCTTTTTTAGACATTGTTAACATGATAGACTTACTAATGAAGTTAAACTAACCCAAGAAAATCTGAAGGTCTTACTTCTCAATGCCAGAAGCTTGAACATGAAACTCCAGGCCCTGCAAGCTCTCCTCTCCCTAGAGAATGTTGACATCTGTGCAGTTACTGAGATATGTGCTTGCGCTTCTGCACATGCAAATAGCGTTAGGATAACTCCCATGCCATATCCTTGCAAGCTATATGTCCCCCTCTTTAACCCTAGAAAACCATAATATATACTTAAGTGTACTAGAGACACTTCCCATTCAAATAAATGTCATACTCCTGGTGATGTCAACTACTCCAGTATAAACTGGGAATCATACACAACCCCTAACATGAAGATCCAAAGATTCCTGCACTTAGTGAATGCAAACTCCTTAGACCAGTTAATTTATATGCCCATTAGGGGCACAAGCATCCTTCACCTGGTCATCACAAACATAGCTGAGCATTGCATCCTCCCTAGTGTAATGTCCTCCCTAGTCAGATCAGACCATAAAGCTGTTTCCTTTGAAGTAAAGGTAAAACCAGGGATGCCAGCTAGTCCTGGAACTTTTAAGGATTATTCTAGGGCAAACTTTCTACTACTAAGTGACACCTTGCAAAATTACAAGCCCCCACAATCCCAGAGAACACCATTGACTATGTGGAATAGTTCACAGAAAGCCTATAAAACTTCATTAACAGCTGCATGCAGGCAGCTGTACCTACCCAGATTAAGCACAGGATCAACTTAAAAAAGAAGCGGCCCTGGTGGAATCCCAACAACAATAGGATGTATAACAAATGAAGGAAATTCATGGCAAGAATTAGGAGGTGCAATGTCCGGCAAGGTAAAAATTCCCTCATCAACCTAAACAAGCAACTTAGGGGACTAATAAAGTCCACAAAAGCCAAAGTTCAGGTAAAATTAACCTCCAGGGCAAATGCCAGTCACAAAGCTTTCTTCAGCAATGTCTGTAAACTCAAAGGCAATACACAGCAGTTTGCTGTATTATTTGTAAATTGTGCTTAACTCCAAACTATCACTAGAAGGTGGGTCCTCAAGGTGCCCTCCAAGGCCAAGAACACTGCATTAGTGGGTCCCAGTAATATCTCATGATGCCTCCTTAACAGCATGAAACATGAGCTATTGGAACCACTAGAAACATTGTTTAACCACAGCTTCCAAACCGGCTTCATGCCACAAGAATGGAGGACTGAAGTAGTTATCCTGCTAAACAAGAGTGGGGCATCCACTGACCTGTGGATTATCGATTCATAAGGCAGACTAGCCTGATATCCAAAGCATTTTTTTTTATTTTGTCTACTTATGTCATAAATATATTCATATATTCTTCTTATAAGGCACCTTTCAGTCTCACCTACATAAAAAAAAAAAAAAAACATCTCAAGCATTTAGCCAAGTATATTACTGCTCTGGACTGACAATTCTCTTTCTCAAAATACATTTTAGATCCTAACCTGTTGTGGAGAATAATACCCTAAGATATAAGAGCATTGTGGACGTCTACCACATTTGATGGTCCCTTGCCTGCCTTTTGTTATGTTCGGGAACTTTGATATAACTAGATCAACTACTAAATAAATAGTTTAACGGGTCTATATCACTTCATTGAAATGGCAGAAGCACAAATACCATATGTCTGAACTTCTAACCTCGAAGTGCAAAACCATCTAAGGCTTAGAACAGCAATTTTTTTTCCCAGGGAAAAAAATCACTGTTCCAAGAAACACACACACAACACAAGCACACCAAAAAAACCAGCAATCCACATACAAACACTTAAAATCCTACATCTAACCCTACACTAAACTGTACATACACTACTATCTATCCACTTACCTTAACCCAAACCCTAACCCTAAGGTCCGTCACTATCGCACACTCACCTGACCCGCGTTCTAACCCTAGCTCACCTATCCCACCCTAACCTTAAAGTCTGTCACTATCACACACCCACCTCACCCGGGCCCTAACCCTAACTCACCTAACCCATGCCCTAGCTCTAACGTCCACACAATCGCACACTTACCTGAACCCAACCCGTAACTTTCCACCACAGTGCTGAAAATCATGAAGCCACAGAAACAGCCCACCAAATTCTTTCCCTGGGAAAGAATTCGGGGTTTCACGATAATCAGTTTTTGAACTTCACAGTTCGAACATATGGTGTTCGAACTGCTGAAGTTTCAACGAACTGATAGGAACCCAATTTAACTATGATAACAGAGTATATTTAGTATCTAAATTTTTTAGTAAATGAGATGGCAATTTTGACAAAGATGGGATCTAAATTAGGCTAGAGAATAAAAATTGTTTTGACAGATTTAAATATTTGAAAAAATAAACAACAAAGGCTTTTGACCCTGGAGCTTTACCTCGTGAAAGAGTTGTGACTGCATTTTGAATTTCCAAAAGAGATGTGTATAGTATAATTTAGTGATGAAGTGATATGGTAACATATTTGGAGTGGAACTGTTCCAAAATAATCTGTATTAGATAAACTGACTCATGAGTTCTTAGAGACATAAACTTTTTCATAAGTACTATGAAAAACTGTGATGATATTGGTTAGTGGTGTGAGCACACTACCAGTTTTTAGTCAATGGTATAATAAGTACTGGAAGAGTTTAAAATGTGAATAATACTTTTACAAGAATAACTACATTGCTTTGCTTTTAAAATACTCTTGTTTTAACATTTTATATTAATTGGATATGATAAATCAATTAACTAATTTAATTGACGATATATATATGTGTGTTACAGGAAGTTGCGTTGTTCTGAAGAAGTTTCCGTTTTTTGGAAATGAAAGCGCTTAACCTATGCTCTATGTTTTTCGTTCATTAAACCTTGTGGAAATATATCTTTGGACTGAAGAGTCTGATTTGTTGAACTGGCACTTTGGTGACGTTTTTGGGACAGCCTTCATTGTGTCTGTTACGGGAATACTTTTTTCATTTATCAATGGTATAATATTCAAACCATGACTAAGTTAAAATACAATACCCAGAAGTTCTGAATGAGTGGCTGCCCTTTCAGCATAATTAGCAACTATAATGGAGTCAGAAAAAGATTGATTAGAGGTATGTAGTGATTTAAATTTGTACTGAGCAGGCTTAAAAAATTATCTGGTTGAAAATAGTATTCGAGTTCAATATGAGGTTGTGATATTACATTTTCAAGAAAAGTAAAATTCTCTTGGTTGCATTTTCTTGTTTAAACACTGATATCCCAATGAAGGTTCTGGTGATGTGATAAGGGTGTTCAGGGATTTATTTGATTATTTAGTAAATAGATACTGTCTTTCTTGTTGCCTCCTACTTAAGAACATGTCCAATTACACATTTAAATACAGCCAATATAATATTAAAGGGAATATTCCTGTGATGATGTTCTGCACACTGTGACCTGATTAATGATACAAGTTGTTTCTTCATATCATTCTATTTATGATTCACTGTCCATCTCAAAGGTGATATTGTCTTCAGTAAGTTATTTTTAAATGACTTAGTGAGTAGTATGAGCTGTATGAAATACTGAATTTTCAAAGACTTATTACAGAATTGCAGGATATATGCAATTAAGAGAAAATCACAAACACTTTTCCGATACATATACACACACACACACACACACACACACACATATATATATATATATATATATATATATATATATGTATATATTTATATATGGAACCACTACTAAACCCCGAAAACTCAAACTACTGATGCCCAAAATCCCGAGACCAAATACGCAAAACACTAAAATACCGAAACATCAAAACCGCGAAATTCAAACTACCGAAAACTACACTCAACATACACTACACACATACACACACCCTTCTCCAGAACACAAACACACAAACCTAAACTACAGACAAGCGGGGGGGCAAGCCCCCTGTACCCCCCATGTGGGGGGCTGTACCCCCTACACCCCCCCTACTTACATATTGTAACTCCAAGGTCGTACTATATACACAAACATACAAAACACCACAACACACCTACATTCCCCTCACACACACACACACACACACACACACACACACACACACACACACACACACACACACACATCACAGTCCAACACACAATTACACACTAAACCCTAACCAACACATTTAAACATAGATACTTACCTGACCTTCCACCATACCACAACACCAGAAGCGCGAATGTCAAACTCCCGATGATTGGGATTTTGAAATTCATGCTTCTGGTCTTTCGGTAATTAGGGGTTTTGGCTATATAGTCTCAAAAGTTTTAAATTCGGTATTTCAAACTTTCAAGATTATGTAGTGATCCCATACATACATATATATATATATATATATATATGTGTGTGTGTGTGTGTGTGTGTGTGTGTGTGTGTGTGTGTGTGTGTGTGTGTGTGTGTCTCTCTCTCTACATTTATTTATTTTATTTATTTAAGATTCGTTTACCAGGAAAGTCCAACTAAGATGGAGCCTGTTTTCTGAGGAGGCCTGGGGTGAAATGCTCCAGACGCATGTCTTTGGAATGTAGGAGGAAAATGGAGCACCCAGATGAAACCCACGCAAATGCAGGGAGGATATGCAAACTCTGCACAAAAGGCACCTCAGCCGAGAATCAAACCAAATAACCTCTTGCTGGGAGTTGAGAATGCTAACTGCTGCACCACTACACACACACACACACTATATATATATATATATATATATATATATATATATATATATATATATATATATATATATACACATATAGAAATATAGCTATATAGATATAGATATATAGATATTCATGAGCTGCCATTATATCATGTAATGTTTACAAGTGTCTCTACTGCAACATCCACCCCCATTTATTAAAAGGTAAGCTCAAGGGTAAATTTCAGTTCCCCTCTAGAACTAGTTCATGGTTATCAGAAGTAGAGGGGATCTGGAATTACTTGTGTCTGTCCAAGCACATTGCTACAGTACCAATGATATCTACTAGTAGGTGAACAGTTGGTGAAAAGATTTTTAAAGTGGAATTTGAAATTCTGAAGAGAAAACAAATGTAAGATGTCAACATAAAAACATGATCAAAGCGTGTGGGAGTGAGATATGGGCTGGGACAGACATTGATTTTAAGCTATTGGCTAATAGAAATTCAGATGTATGTGTCAATCCAACTAATACAATTAATAGGGAATTAATGATGTCTAACTTATAGTTGTGGTACACCTGGAATAAGCAAAATTATTACTGAAAAATGAAAAATCCTTAAAGGCAATGATTCTATTCAGCAAATTATAGGATAAAACCCATCATTTATGAATAAGAAAAGCTACATTGTGGATGATGTAAAGTTGGAAATTTTACTGGAAATCAAAGGCACTCTAGCCTTTAATAATTGTATTCAGGGTAGAGTTATTGCAAAATCTTTTCATTTTTGTTATTATATACAGAAAACTTAATTATCTCCAGGTTATATCAGCTGTAAATCTAAATTCCTGATTTTTATAGTGGGTTGTTTGTCTTGCAAAGCCTTTTATTTGATAAGGATTAAAAGAAAAACTAAAAACAAGCAAACAAACAAACAAAAAAATTAAATGGCCAGAGGTATAGCTGAAAAGTGAAAAACTAAAATGAAAAACACATGGTAGAAAAACAGTGAGGCATTTAATATTCAGCATGTTTGTTCTCTTATAGAAAGAAATTCATCAGAACAATGAATAAATCAGAATCATGCTAAGTTAAAATCATTCAAAATAACTAAGTGACCACTTAATAAATATTTATTAGTAGACAAAATAAATTAATTAACACTGAATGTTAACACTTTCACTGACTACTGGTAAAATATAAGCCTTTGAATGTGCTTTGCCACCATGCAAACACGGTAAGTGCCATTCTGCTGAAGCCAGCACGCATACATAGTAATGATGTGAAAATATACAGCTGCTGCCTATTTCTTCCTGTGGCAGCAGGTGTAAATAAAAGGCTATAATACAAGTGAGCCTACATTCTAATAGGACAAAGCCCAAAGTGTTATTACTGCTGTTCCAGTTTACTTTATATAAAAATTAACACTAGAAAAATAATTTCACATAGAAATTACTATCTTTAGCAGGTGCATTTAAAATACACAGGATATCATATATATATATATATATATATATATATATATATATATATATATATAGATATAGATATATATATATATGTGTATATATATATATATATATATATATATATATATATATATATATATATATATGCATAACTATGTGTATCAGTAGAATTATGGTTTTGCAATTAAACATTTATTTTCTAAACTTTCATATCACACACATACATGGTTAAACATTCAACTCTTTAATGCATATGTATAACTAATAAGCAGGTCAGACAAAAAAGGTATCGGTTCCAATGAGCACATAGTAATGAAATGGGTGGTGTGGGGGTGAAGTGCCCCACAATGTATGGTTTGAACATTTTTTTTTATTAGGCCAAGCACTTTTTTTCCCTGGGAAAAAAGTCACTGATTTGGCCATTCAGTGATTACAGGGTTTGCTGTTTACTTGTCGATGAAGATGTGTTCACTGAACATGTCTTTCGACAAGATAATATAGACCCCAAAAAATGTGAGTGTCTGTATATGACAATTTAAGTGTGCAATGTACACATCATTCTGGGAAACAGCCACATATGTCTCATTTCTGCTACATGCATTCCTGGTAGCTGTTTGTGTCTAGTTTGACAAGTTATGTCTTAAAGTATACCTGCATATTGGAAACACAATAGGAAATGCCTCATCCACACTTTGCACACCGCTGTCATAACAGGATATATTAATCAGATCATATAATAATGATGACATCATCTATAAAGACAACTATGAAAATGCAAATACATACTTCAGGTATGTTGTGATCATTAAATACCATGTTTTGCAGATGGGAACAAAATGCTTACATGTTTGTTAGATTAGCAAAGCAGCCACATTATGTGTGTGTCTCAATGTATGTGTAAGTGTGTGTGCACAGTCAGACGAACATCAGGCTGTATCCTACTATCCTCAGTCCGGTCCCATGCAGAACAAAGATCTTGACAGTCACATATGGCTACCCATCCATTTTATTCAGCCCCGCCCAACATCATTGCTCAACCATGCAATGACGATGTTGTTCACCATAAATTGTCCAGCAGCAGTATAAAAGTCAGAGTCGTGCCTTGCTTTTTGCATTAAGTATGGAGTTCTGTAGTTGGTGTACTTAGGTAGGGTTTCTAATCTCACTGCAGACAACTGATGTGTGTGTGTGTGTGTGTGTGTGTGTGTGTGTGTGTGTGTGTGTGTGTGTGTGTGTGTAGTCAGAAGAGCATAACTGTATATCCTACTGTCAGCAATTCAGTCCCATGGAGTGCAAATATTTTGACAGTTGTACATGGTTACACATCCATTTCATACAGGCCTCCCAACATCTTCTCTTAAACATCTAGTGATGTTATCTATTATAAATTACCCAGCAGCATTATAAAAGTCAGACTTGTGCTTGTGCTAAGTACTGAGTTCTCTAGTTGGTGTACTTAATTAGGTAGGGGTTCTAATCTCATTGAAGTCAACTGTTATGTATCTGTGTTCACTTGGTTGATATTCAACAGACCATTTTAGACCAGTGTATGAGACACTCCTGCTATTTATACAACTTGTGTACTGTGCTTTATAAATAGATAGGGGTTCTACTCTCACTGCGGTCAACTGGTGTATGTCTGAGTTCACTTCATTGACATTCAAGCAACCATTTTAGATCAGCATGTAAAATACAACTACTACCATCTTCTTCTTACCAGACACTACTGATGTCATCAGCTATAAAGTGTCATCTGACACTTTAAAAGCCAGACTTGTGTTGTGGTGCTTGCATTAAGTACTGTGCTCTATAAATAGTTACAGAGGGTTTCTGATTTCAGTGTGGTCAACTGGTGTACATGTGTGTCTGTGTCAATGTTCACTTGCTTGACATTCAAGAGACCATTTTAGACCAGTGCTACACTCCTATTACCATCTTCTTCTCACCTGACACTGCACTTACTGTATGTACTGTGCTCTGTAAATAGCCAGCTAGGGGTTCTACTCTCCCTAAGATCAAATGGTTTGTGTATGTATTCAACAATAAGTATGGTGGCAATTTTAGAATGACATATGAGTCCACAGTTATGGCAGACCATCCTCCGAACATCATCTTGTAACATACACTGATGATGTCATCCTGTATAATATACACGCTGACAGTATTCAAGACAAACCTGTGCTGAAGCAATAACATTATCTACTGTGTTTTCAAGCTAGTTTACCTAGATATATAGGGGTTCTAATCTGGCAACAAACAACTTGTGTGTGTATACATCCAAATATTACTTTTGAGACAATTTTACACAGACATGTGACTCATTCCAACAATTCATGTGTGTGTTCATTTTCAATATACACATGTCCCCCTGAATACTTATTTCTAATGCAGTATATGTATCCTTGCTGATCACTAGCAAAACTTTTATTCATTATACCTAAAACAGATTTTCACACTATTCTGCACTGACTACACTTTCATATAATGTGTTAGAACTGTATACATTGCTTTATACTTAACCCTGGTAGTCATTGTGGCTTTCTGCATAATTCCACAGACCTAGTTTGCTCGTAGGTAAACAGGTATGTCTGCAAGTATTTGTGCTGCTTCATGCTGCTTTACACAGTTTCCTGGACAACAACATTGTTGCTGACCATGAATCTACACTTCTACTCATGTAAGCTATATGAGCAGCATGCAAATGTAATTAGCATTGCTGTCCATTGCATTAACAAATAAACTCCATGTAGGTTTTGTGCTAAGCCTACAGTACATGTTGTTTATTGAATCTATTGAAGTTATATATATATATATATATATATATATATATATATATATATATATATATATATATATATATACCTTATCTATCTATCTATCTATCTATCTATCTATCTATCTATCTATCTATCTATCTAATCTATCTATCTATTATCTATCTATCTTTTATGAGCATTATTTTGCTATTGACATTATGAATGATAATGCTTTATACGAATGCTACAAAAAATTCTGATTTCTGTATTGGATTTTGTAGATTTAGATATGAGAAGTTGTAGTGTTAAAAATGAGAGATTACCACTGGCAAGTGTTGTTAAATGCATCAGTTTTTCTTGGTCTTAATGATCATATTAATTATAAGACTGCACTTCAAAAAAACACCCTTAAGCACTAACAAATGCAAAGTTTTTTTTTCACATCACATGTTATTAATTCCATATTTTATTCATGCTATTTAAATGGTTGTTGAATTAAATATCACCAATATGATAAACTGTTGACTGGGAGACAAACACATTGGTGACAGCTGTTTGGGATGTTTACAGTGAAAAAGCTTTCTCTTTACTGTACGTCGGGTGTGTTTGTTTTTTGTTTTTTAGTTTCATGGTTCTGCCTAAACTTTTGTCAGTTTTTATTATTGTTTAGTTTTTCATTTATATATCAAACTGGGAGATACATATGTGTATACTAAATCATCACTCTCTTGAAAATCACCTTTATGCCATGGAGTTTCCCAGATGATATAGTTAACAAAGACACATTGTAGAAGTATTACAATATATTATAAATATTTCAAAAGAAAAGGGTTTAATAAGAAATGCCTATCTGATCTCTTTGTTGGGTAGAAAATGTTAACACTAAACTGCATTCTAGACTGTTGAAAGCTGAACAGTTTTAGAGCGGTATTAGAACCATTATAATGAAAACCGAACTAGCATCTGAAATACAACTTAAGCATAGCAATAATTAGGGACTTGAGCAGAACTGACAGCTGATATTTGTTTTAACACTGAAGTTGATGGAAATACTACACCTTGATGTTCATCGTGCCATACTGCTGCAGTCATTACACTTGGGTTATCCTGCCATCAGGCGGGTCCTCGTTCGGCCGAATTCCAAAGTCTTGGTCCGGCGTCGGTTGTTGTCGCTTCTTCCTTGAAGTCAGAGCGGCAGGGGTATAAAAGAGGCAGCCGACGCCATTTTCCCAGTCTTTCTTGCCGCGCGGTGCCCGAAGCAGAAGCAGTTCGCAAGTGCCGGTCGGCCAGCTCCTGAGATTTCCGAAAAGGATTTCAGCTGAAGTCTTCTCTAAAGCTAAGTACCCCATTGGGGAAACTTTTCTTGCCTCAGACCGATGTCAGACAAAGTTAATAATTGCATTTCTTGTGAAGCAAATACCGCATAAGGATTTTCACTCATACTGTATTCCTTGCCTAGGCCCAGACCACGATGTCTTGGGCTGCCGCTTTTGTGCTAGGTTCAATAAATGCACTATAAAACGTCGGGCGGAGTTCGCCCTTCATTATTTTGGCAAAAAATTTAACTACAGCATGTCGTCGGATATTCCGACACCAGGCTTAATGAAAAAAACGCAAGGATAAAGATAGGCATCCGAGGCCCAAACCGGATACCGAGACCACGCTTAGGCCTGCCGCCGGATCTCCGGTTCTCAGTGAGGCACCTTCGCAGCCCCTGACTACCACTGAATCTATTTTACTGGTGACCACTCAATCTGAAGTTGCAGGCCCTCTGGAGCTGATTACCTCTCTAGACACCGACGCCACTCTTGGCGGGGAACCAGAAAATTTAGCTAGGCCTTCAGTTTCTGAAGGCGTTTTCAAGCCTACTTCTATTACCATTAAATCTTACTCAAAAGCTAAAGCCCCTATGAAAATCAGAAAACAGGGTCCTCAGACCCCCTCTCAGCAACCCATGCCTAAAAAAAAACAGATGCTCAAGATGGCTGAGGATTTAATTACTCTTATCAGGGGTTCTCAGCTCCCATTAGAAAAAAAGACCCAGGTTGGAGGAAGACTACCCTTCCTCAGATCAAGCTTCCATTACCTCAGGTTTTTCTGAGGACCATGATTACTCCTATTCTCCCTATGAAGACTCTGATGCAGAGGAATCAATTCCCTCGGTTTCCCCCCCAGAGGACTATTCTTTCGGGGAAACCTTGCATACCTTGAGGGAACACTTCCACTGGGAAGGACAGGATTACTCAGATTCTAAGAAAAGGCTCCGGGAGTTTCTCCTTCTTCCTCAGCATAGCCCCCTTGCTATTCCTCCTGTTTTAGACATTTTGGATGATGTTTTTGCAGAAGCCAGTCTGAATCCAGACTCCTTGCCTCCTGCCCCAGTTAAACCAGACAGATACTACCGGGTCCCTGATTCCCACCAGTTTTTATATAAAAGCCCTGCTGCTGACCCAGAAAGCTTTTCACAGGGTCCTAAGGGGATTAAGGCCTCTACTGCAAAAAATCCTTTACCTTCTGAAAGATCCACAGGCCGGGAAAGTGGACGCTCTATCTTTCAGTTGGACAACATTGACAACCTATGCCTTCCCACCTCTGCCTCTACTGACAAAAGTTTTACTAAAAGTCAGAGCAGAGAGGCCACAAATGATTCTCATTGCTCTGGACTGGCCTCGTCAGCACTGGTACCCGCTCCTAAAGAGCCTATCTCATTCACCACCTTGGATCCTACCTCAATTCCCACTTCTGTTGTCTCAGCAAAATTACAATATACTCTACAGTCAGCTCAGGACACTAAATCTAGCTGCATGGAAAATACCTTAGCTTATCAATCTACACTCCTCTCAAAGGAGGTCCAGAATGTCATCTTGGAGGCCAGGAGACTCAGTACCAGAAAAACTTACTCAGGCAAATGGAAGCGATTTTGTGCATGGAACCAAGCAAAAGGTCTAGATCCTTGGATATTAAATATACCTCAGATTCTACAGTACCTAGCTGACATGTTAAACAGTGGCCTTTCCTTCTCATCCATCAAAATCCACACCTCAGCTATTTCAGCACAATACAATATGGATCCTCCCTTATTCTCACATCCTTTACTAAGACAGTTCCTCAGAGGGGCAAAAAATATAAGGCCCCCATGAAATCCACCAGCTCCAGCTTGGGACCTTAACTTCGTACTGGAAAAATTGACATTACCTCCTTTCAAACCTGCCTCCTCAGCAGAACTGCAATACTTGTCATGGAAAACAGCTCTGCTTTTGGCTATTATCTCAGCACGCAGGATTTCAGAGCTACAGGCCCTTATGGCAGTGCAACCTTTCCTCATTTTCCATCAGGACAGAGTCTCTTTATGTACCAACCCTACCTTCATGCCTAAGGTAGTATCCAGTGTGGTTTTGAATCAGGCTATCCATTTACCTACCTTTTACCCAAACCTCCAGAATAAAGGGGAGAGACTACTTCACTCCTTGGACATTCACAGACAACTTTGATACTATTTGGACAGGACAAAGTCATTCAGAAAATCTGAACAACTTTTTGTGTCTTATCCTGCTGGTGTTCAAGGAAAGGCTATTTCCAAACAGACTATTTCAAAATGGATAGCCCACTGCATCCACTTTTGCTATTCATTTCATGGGAAAACAGTGCCAGGATACATCAGATCACACTCCACCAGGGCAACAGCTACCTCAGCAGCATATCTCAGGGGGGTCCCAACCAAGGACATTTTGGAAGCAGCCACTTGGAGTTCAGTGCACACTTTTTACCAAGCACTTCCGCCTGCCACTATACTCTAAATCTAGAGCAGGCTTTGCCACCACAGTCCTGCAGGGCATTCTAGCCCCTCCTAATTCAGCCTAATACCAGCCACCCATCCATAGCTTTGGGATTCACCCAAGTGTAATGACTGCAGCAGTATTGTACGATGAACATAGTACAGTTTTGTACCTACCATAAATGTAGATGTTCGAGTGCACATACTGCTGCAGTCCAGGTTTCCCTCCCTCCATCCCCTCTCAGGACAGGGCTTATGACAAACACCTCTAGCATACATCCAACTTGGGGTACTCCTATATGGTGTATTTGCTTACAACTACTGATTGGTTTTATCTACTTATGTAAGTTTGCATAACATCATGTATTGCTTGCCTATTTGGGGGCACCTGACATCTGGGGCAAGAAAAACTGAAGAAAATGGCGTCGGCTGCCTCTTTTATATCCCTGCCGCTCTGACGTCAGGGAAGAAGCGACGACAACAGACGCTGGACCAAGACTTTGGAATTCGGCCAACCGAGGACCCGCCTGACGGCAGGATAACCCAAGTGTAATGACTGCAGCAGTATGTGCACTCGGACATCTACATTTATGGTAGGTACAAAACTGTACTTTATAATGACCATTTTGATCTTAATTTGACAGTATCTGTAAATGATAATAACTCAAGATTGCTTCACATTTTCTCATATAGTTTGCAGAATGCAATATTTGGGTAATTGGACTTAAAGGTTCATAGGTAAGTATTAGGATAGCTTCCCTTGTTAGTCATTTTAAGCCTAGTTAACTTCCCCTTTTGTGCTCAAATTAACCTATCCCATTTGGTTAGAGACTGACCTTACCCATTCTATGGTCTACAGTTATATAGTAACTCTACTGAGGCTAACTGGGATCATACTATAGATAATTTAAGGTGACCCATGCATGGGATAAAGCATTCAGAAGTTACCTCTGTCCATTATTCATACAGTGGGCAGTTATGGGGTACATTTTCCATTTCTCATCCATAGATGTAAGTTGCACTTGAAAATGGACAGGGATGAATATTTTTTTTTTTTTATTGTGGATGGGAAGTCTCTTCCAGCACAGCATAAATAAGAGAAAATATAATTTTATTTATTAAAAAATAAGTACTGTTTCAGTTCTTATGTTGTAATAGCATACTTGAGGTAAAATTGAGCTTATCGGACAGAACACATCCCATGCAAATATTTGCTGTGAAATTAAGGACTAAAACGAAAACAAATCTAATAGCTGTGTAAGCCTATTAGTGGTGCCTAATGTATGTCTGTAAATACTGGAAATTTTCTAGCAAAATTCTTATGGAGCTTTGTCAACTATATCATTATATTCAGCTACGGAATGCCCTTAGCTGCTTATTTTATATGCACAGCTTTTAAAAATTTTATCATGTAGTATGCAGCTGATTTTGAATGTAGGTGGTATTAGAAATATAGACAGATATTACCAATTTTCTATAGAAAGTATATTATTTTAACTTGTTATGTAAAACTAATGGACTTAATTCAGTTACATTCTAGACATAAACTGCATTTCTCCCTGAACAACATTTAATATATATCTATATCTACATCTATCTATATTTCTGTCTATCTATCTATACATGTACATATATTCACCTAACAGAATCTGTGAAAGATACAACTTTGCAAACTTTCACTTTAAAATGCATGTTAACACCCTGTAACTGGTATAAGTCAATAAGATGCAGTATCTCAAGCACTTTTGACAATGCAGCATGTACACATGGACATGAAGGGATTCATGCACACATGAAATCCATGTTATGGTGCCTCATGAACGATTCCAAAATATTAGTTTTAGTTATCTGTTACTTAACTACCACGTATCCATTCTAATGAGATATCATTCAGATTATGATTCTTGGATTATCCTGTTGAGGGGCACAGAGAAGTCAAGGAAAGAGTGGTTATAAGCAAATAAACAAAGAACCCTTCATGTATGTGGTGCCAAATCACTGCAGGACAGACAGACAGACACACACACACACACACACACACACACACACACACACACACACACACACACACGTGCACAAGCAGTTTAAAGGATTATCAGTTCACCATTTGTGATGTATGAAGAAAATGGAGACTCTAAAAACAACAAAGTACACAAGAAAGCCACCATAGGCAGCTCTTCGGCAGGAAACTGAAAAGCAAAACCAAATTAAAACATCGGTGCTATCCACCGCACCATTTTACCACCCAAAATATTCTGTAACTGTGCATAATTCCTTTATACCTATATTCATATATTAAAACAAGTAACCTTACTTGTAGTGTCTCTTTTTATGAATTTTCTTTTACAATGGCAAAAGTTTTTTTTCCTAAAGCTCATTGTGTCTAGCTTTACTTCTCACTTCTATAATTCAAAGAACGTGAGATGTTTTGTTACATCCATAAATATCAACAAACCTATATAAGTGAATATATGAATGAAAGTTTATTTTCCTTTACTTACGAAAAGCACTCAACGAAGCAGGGAATGACATTGCAGAACCTTCAGGAGTGGTGATATGGCAAACATATTTTACACCACTGTTCTGGAAAGTTTCTTTCAATGTTTCTCCTGACTTATACCAGCTCCACTCTGTATTTTGAAGCATATACCAGCTATATGTCAGCACATTCATTCTATTTGGCACATTGCATATTAGCCAGACATTTTCTCCATGTTTTACTTCTTCCGATGGATATCGCAAAAGTGTAATACTCTCGTTGAAATCTGAAATACAATAACAGTTTATTATACATAGATTCTCTTGTTAAGACATTAAATTTATATCAGCATCACATCTTATTCTCCATTAACTAAAAAATCTCCAGTTGTAATAGTCTACAGAGCTTTCTGCTGGCTTACAGTGACACTGACATATTGCAGCACTTAACATATACCAAATGTTGTACTGCAATAATTATATCTGTCTTCAAAGACTGCTTTTCTGCAGTTCAGTCAGCCTGCGCTGAACAAGACTGTTTGCATGACTTATTTCTTTAAAAAACATTGTTCTTTAATGTGAAGAAATTCAGGATAAAAACAGTAAAATATCTTCTGTGATCATGTAAGGGCATATTGTATATATAAAATAATGCTGTCCAAATTGTAGGAACAACTGCATGCATGACAGCTCAATGAACAACTTATGACACATAAAGTAATTATATGTGATACATTTTTTCAGCAGCTGACCATGATGTAGCTACTTTCTACATTTCTAGACTTGTTCTGATGTTTTGTTAGGGTTTTGTACTATGGTGATTGACTTGCAGACGTGTTCAGCATTAAAATAACTCATTAATTTCCAGTAATACCAGTTCAGTAAGTACTTAGGAAAATCAAAGCTGCTTTGCAAGCTTTGAACCTCTGAAGCTTTCTAAGATAATTTAAGCACTTGGCAGCAGCTCTCTTGACTTAGAAGAATAAAGTCCTTTCTATGACAGTGTTAGTAACACAGCAGGTAGTATATTTGCCTTTGGTGTAGAAGGTTGTGAGTTCTGTTCTCACACCATTCAGATGGATTACTGATGCTACAGTGCCAGATGAGGGTTGCATTTCTCAGTATGTTGTTTGGATGAAATATTAAACTGAGGCCCTGTCTGTGTTAATGGTAGGTACTGTGAGATCATTTAGTAGGGGCCACATGTTAGGTAAAATCAGATTATATTGGCTAGGCTTGTAAGGGCTCTTAAACCATTAGCCTAGTAATCTCTTATAAACCTATGAACCCAGGCAAATCTGGTTTAAACAGTGACAAAGGCACCAGGTAGAGATGGTCTGAGGAGGACGGGCATACCTATCTTAGGGAGTAGGACAGACCAAGGATATCCAGTGCCACTTTTATCCAGAGGGGTAGTGAAACAAAGGATGGACCAGAGTTGAGAGTTTAGTCTCCACATCAAGTATGTGGTAGCCTTTATCTCTGGGGCAAGAGACCATGCACTCACAGTAGAAGAAGGTATAATGGCTTCATTCATTGATGAAGGTCACATGTCTCCCAGGTATGGGGGAGCCCTTAAAACATATATACTAAACCACACCCATGGCTACCTGGATTACGGACCCCCTGGGTGACTCGATCTTGTGCTAAGGATATCCAGCACAGGAGAATGAACATGCTTGAGTCTGACTGGGGAGGCTTAATGGCTAGCAGACATGAGGAGAAACAGTAAGTAGACAAAAACAGTCATTTGGTGGATTTGCTTATAGAGTAGGATGAGCATAAAACAAAATGTTATTTGACGTTTACAGACAGGCAGACTGGTAAGTAGTTACTTTTGCTTATTTACACTTCAAGTAAAGGAACCTTCATAAAAACTTTCTGATCATCTATAGTGCTAATAAACTCAAACAATTAATTTATCCAGAAAAATCTGGAAATGTTGCACAAAAAAGCAAGATAGAAGGGGCTGTGTTGTAGACCTTTAAATCTTTGGACTGTACTATACTAAATTGCAGTATTTATGTATGACCAAAATAATAGAAACACACAATTTGGTCAGACAAACTTTCAGTAACTTTAATAGAAAAAAATAAAAACAGAATGAGCAAGCACTTCAGCTGAATGCCCTCTATTGGTTCTAAAAACATTCTATAACAACTGGTATTTAAATACAGAAGTTATCTGCTACTGTAAAACAATTAACCAATTAATAGTTTTTAAACCTTTTAAACCCTTTTTTAAAGCATCCCCCACTAACATTTACAAAAAAAGTATAGATACCAAGCCGCCTTTTGTAATAAAACATCAGCTACATCTGTATTTTTATGTTCTTACAAAAAAATGTGTGAATGTTTTTGCATGACATGTACATGATAGTGTACAGTTTTGTATTCAGTAAGAGGCTGTATATGCTGTGTAGAGCTGTGCAAACACGGTAGGCACAGTAGCATGGTAATTACAACATAAGCAGCTGAGCTGTATGTTACTCAACCAATCCAATATGGAGAAACTATTCAACAAGTTTAAAAGCAACCTTGTAGACTCAGTGCTGGTTTTCCCTGTGGAATTCCAAAATCTATTGGACTACAGCTATGGAAACTAAGCTACATGGAAAGAATGTTAGGGGTTGCTGTTGCTCTTATACATGTGCATGGGCAGCAAGCCCATGTGTATACTGCTGCTGATAGACCACGACCAAGAACGAGCAGGGTTTTTAGGGTCTATATCAGCATTTTGAATGTGTAATAGGTCGAATCACTAAATGTCGAACTGAAATGATCGACCGATTACATTTTCGAATGCCAATAAAAAAATAAAACACACACGAAAAAAGAACTAAAGGGTGTACCCAGGGGGGCAAGCCCCCCTGCACCCCCCACACCCCCGCTACTTAAATATACCAACTCTGAGTCCACACTACATTGAGGTAAACGGAAATCTCTTCCTACAGAGATTTCCGTTTACCCATTCGACGTTCTGCGCTTTCGGCATTCTCGATGCAACAATATCAAATTCGATATTGTCAGCAATTGGGATGCTGATAGGGTCCCGGTTTTTAGACCCCATTTAACTTTTCATAAACTACATGAGTTTGAGTTGGAAATTATAGGGCACTACAGGTGGATAGTGGCACACTACAGAAACTCTGCAACCTCTGTCGCCCTCAGCTGACAACAAAGCCAAACCAAGGGGAACCAATCTCAGTGGAGAATAAGGTATATTTACACTTAGAATTTCAGCTACAGGAACCTTCCAGAGACCAATAGGAGACATGCTGGGGGTGTCACAGGCAACAGCATCTAGGATTCACCATCAATTTCTGAATGCTGTGCTGCAACATGCTAGTGAGTACATATATTTTCCTTGTACAGTTGAGGACAGAGCTAGAACTATGCAGGAGTCTTACCCTGTGGCACACTACCCTGAAGTCCTGGGTGCCACAGACTGCATATATGTAGAAATCAAAGCACCATCTAGGGATCAGGGAAGGGTCTACATAAATAGAAAGGGCTACCACTCTATCAACTAATAGGTTGTATGCATTGCTAAGGGAATCATCCTGAATGTGTGCGCACTGGCAACCCAGGCAGTTACCATGACTCACATAGATGGCAGAACTCTCAACTGTATGAAATGTTTACTATGGAGAATATCCCACAGGGTCATTTAATGGGGGATGCAGGTTATGTAATGGAATCATGGCTGATGATGCCCATCAGAAATGCACACACACCAAGTGAAGAATGGTATAATGAGGCACACGCTCAAATAAGAAATTTCAAAGAGCATGTGTTTGGGCTGCTGAAATCATAGTTCCAGTGCCTAGATAAATCTGGCGGAGCCCTGCAGTGCAATCCCCCATACATGTGCTGAAATATTCACCATCTGTGCAATGATACACAACATTATTGTCAGAAAACAACTTCAGAAGGAACTGCAAGGGGAAAGGGCCACACATCCCACCTCCACTGGCAAGGTCACCACAGCTAAATGCAGGTGAGGAGTCAGAGGGGGAGCCAGCAGCCACTGTGAGTGTAGGCAGATGTAGACGTGCACAATATGGTCTCACACTAGTGAAAAGGCAATTGATAGCAGACATGCTTATTACCTAAGGGGCTGAAACCTTCACCTATGCACATACATACAGTAAAATTGATGCCAAGCAACACTCACAACCTTTGCTTACACATGTAATGACTGTGTCCTGCTAGCATCAGACAGAGTCAGCCCTGAACTAAAACTCTTTTAACTGCTGGATTTCCAAGTAAGTGTTGAACCTGGAACAGAAAAATAAATGTCTAAGAATGCAAATGGATGTCATATCCTTACACATTGTTACTTGGTAATGTAAGTAAGTATAAGTTGGATGATTTTTATAGCAATTACACTGACTTATGTAAATACATGTGTCCTCAATCAAGTAATAGGCCTTTCATCTAAAATGAACAGATTTTCAATGAATGTTCACATTTTGGCCTCTTATGTTTGTAATGTAAAATCATTAAAAAGTAAAGTTAGAAAATAATGACACATTTCAGTTTCAGACTTCATATCCCTCAGAACAAACATAACAATAGTAATGCAAAACCTGTTATTCCATCAATTGTCTAAGTTTGTAAGACCACAGTGTTTAAAAACTCTCCCCATTGTTGGGCTTTTGTCACACTTTTATTTATGGCTTGGTCCAGATTTGTTGGTCTAAGAGATTGGCAGGGATGCACATAATACAAAAACCTGTAGGAAAGCAGTACAATTTGCAAAACAGCATCAGAAAAACAGATATACTAAGCACTAAGTCAGCTATGCACCCTGAGCATTAGACAAGAGACTTATGTATCCCTGAATCCAAAAGTTAGAAAACAGGGATAAGGCGCAGTTATCATCATTTGCACAGGGTGTTGTGGGGGGTGGGGGGGTGGATGGGCTAACACAAAAGGAAGTGAGTGTGTGTGAGCGAGTAAGAAAAACAGGCAGACATTTGGATAAATTATCAAATGGCTACTGAGACAGAATTTAAGCCTCACAAGTGACCCATTTAACATTTATGTGTGTGCGCCTGAATGGGCACTCCAGGTGAAATTGGTATGTGAGTGCTTGCAAGAACACAGACAAGCATTGTGCTAGCTCTGCATCCTGCTATGTTGGAAAGGTGTGAGCTATACATGGTAGAGGTGACAGTTCATCATCATTATCCCTGGCCCCGAGAACTGGCTCCGTCAGGAGTTGCACTGGCACATCCACACCCATGGTCAGAGGCACTGCTGCTACCTGAATGTGACTGATGTCTGCTGGACAAGCTCTCCTCATGAATATGCCTAGAACCATGGCCCCATGGCCTGCCACATCTGGATGTAGACACCTCAACCACTGATGGAGCAGTGTAAGTAGTGCCACTATGGGAGCCTGATTGGCAACTGTTACACTGGCTAGCATCAGATGATGTGGCTGACTTATGCCTACGTGGATGCCATCCCCCCTCCCAGCAGACATTCCATCACAGACACCACCCATTCCAACATGTCATTCATCCAATCCATTGAATTGGCAACATGGTAGAGGCTGTCATGCATGTCAGCTTGTGCCACATCTACAACCCTAAGCATTTCCTCAGAAGCCATATTGAAATGTGCCTGCACCTCCATGATGGCCCTAAACATAGGTTGAGTGGCACAGAAAGACACACCTGGATCAGGTTCAGGATAGACAGCAGGCCTCTCCGAGCAACCCTAACAACCCTCCTTCATGACACCTCGCCAAGAGTCAATAGGCACTGAAGCCACAGTAACCACACTACCCTGATCAAGTGTCTCACCCCCACCTCTCCATTACCTGAGGGATCATGGGAATGGGTTTGCATAGGCCTACTGGCTGTGTCTGATGGATTTACAGGGGATGTCTGAATGTCAATGTCAGTGTCAGATTCAGTCTCTCCATTGCCCCTACTGACGTGCCTGTGTTTGACCACCATCATCATCAGAGTCTGCTGATACTCTGAGATCAGGTGGTAAAAGTCCTGCACTTCCACTGTTAGGATTACCTGTGATAATAAGCAACAAACACAGGAAAGAAATTAATGGCTACTGGTAAAGTTAGAAAATAATGACACATTTCAGTTTCAGACTTTATATCCCTCAGAACAAACATAACAATTGTAATGCAAAACCTGTTATTCCATCAATTGTCTAAAATTGTAAGATCATGATGTTTAAAAACTCTCCCCATTGTTGGGCCTTTGTCACACTTTTATTTATGGCTTGGTCCAGATTTATTGGTCTAAGAGATTGGCAGGGATGCGCATATTACTAAAACCTGTAAGAAAGCAGTACAATTTGCAAAACAGCATCAGAAAAAACAGATATACTAAGCACTAAGTCAGCTATGCACCCTGAACATTAGACAAGAGACTTATGCATCCCTGAATCCAAAAGTTAGAAAACAGGGATATGGCGTAGTTATCATCATTTGCACAGGGTGCTTGGGGGGGGGGGGGCTAACACAAAGGGTTGTTAGTGTGTGTGAGTAAGAGAAACAGGCAGACATTTGGTAAATTATCAAATGACCACTAAGACAGAATTTAAGCCTCACAAGTGACCCATTTAACTGTTATTTGTGTGTGTGCCTGTATGGGCATTCCAGGTGAAATTGGTGTGTGAGTGTTTGCAAGAACACAGACAAGCATTGTGCTTGCTCTACATCCTGCTATGTTGGAAAGGTGAGAGCTATACATGGTAGAAGTGACAGTTCATCATCATCATCCCCGACCCCAAGAACTGGCTCTGCCAGGAGTTGCACTGGCACATCCACACCCATGGTCAGAGGCACTACTGCTACCTGAATGTGACTGATGTCTGCTGGACAAGCTCTCCTCATGAATATGCTTAGGACCATAGCCCCATGGCCTGCCACATCTGGATGTAGACACCTCAACCACTGATGGAGCAGTGTAAGTAGTGCCACTATGGGAGCCTGATTGGGCACTGTTACATTAACTAGCATCAGATGATGTGGCTGACTTATGCCCATGTGGATGCCATCCCCCTTCCAGCAGACATTCCATCACAGACACCACCTATTCCAATGTGTCATTCATCCAGTCCATTGAATTGGCAACATGGTGGAGGCTGTCATGCATGTCAACTTGTGCCTCATCTACAACCTTAAGCATTTCCTCAGAAGCCATATGGGAATGTGCCTACACCTCCATGATGGCCCTAAACATAGGTTGAGTGGCACAGAAAGACACACCTGGATCAGGTTCAGCATGGACAACAGGCCTCTCCGAGCAACCCTAACAACCCTCCTGCATGGCACCTTGCCAAGAGTCAACATGCACTGAAGCCACAGTCACCACACTACCCTGATCAAGTGTCTTACTCCCACCTCTCCATTACCTGAGGGATCACTGGAATGGGTTTGCATAGGCCTACTGGCTGCATCTGAAGGATTTACAGGGGATGTCTGAATGTCAACTTCAGTATCAGATTCAACCTCTGCATCCCCCCCCCCACTGACCGTGCCTGTGTTTGGCCACCATAATCATCTGAGTCTGTTGATACTCTGAGATCAGGTGGTAATAGTCCTGCACTTCCACTGTTAGAATTACCTGTGATAATAAGCAACAAACACAGAAAAGAAATTAATGGCTACACTACTGCAGTTATTTATATGCTAACAAACTAACACTGGTCCCACTGTCACAGACAGTACAGCAATACACAAAACAGTCTTGACATCCACTTCACACATACAGATAAATAAATATTTCTGTGAATTGATCATCAGTACTGAAAAAAAATGTTTGGCTTGCCATATGCATATGACTACACACTTGCTAGGGAGGATGATCCTGGGAAAATTTAAGCAAAATGTAAGGGCACCTTCATCACAATAACAATAACACAGTGGAAAAAAATTAGCCTTTATACGTTCATTAACAATACATGTAACTGAAACTTGAATGACACATCCATCCAAAGTCCATGTGTAATTAACCAGAATGTGTAACGGTATCAGTCTTACAAATATCCCCCCCCAAAAAAATCTTAAACCAACTTAAGTATTCTTTCAATATTTTACTATTCAAGAAATATTTAAAAAATGACATAGGTAAGCATACCTCCTGGGATATACTTGTCATCCCTGAAAGAGCCCCACCAACATAAATCACATGCTGTTGTTCACTTTGCACTGAGCTCTCTGGACCCCTGGCAGTGGAAAAGAACTCCTCATTTGGTGTCAATGGTGGCTGTGTAGCAAGCCTGCCCCCCTGGCATGTAGCTGTCTGCAGGCCACTACTCTCCTCTGGGCCAATGAAGTCATGTCAGTGGTGCTATGATGCGCCTGATTATAAGTCTTGCTGCATGCCTCAACAGCGTTCACATTGTTCACAATTTGGTTCCAAATTTGCATTCTTCCAGACATATCCCCACATCCTCTCTCAAGCAGAAAGGCACCATGTTGCCAAAATGCTTGGACAATGATGTTGTTTTTGGGGTCACTGAAGAGGGGGTCTGTAGGGATTGGGACACTTGGATGCCATGGCCCTAGGTAACATAGAATACAAAAGAAGGATATTACACATACATATCACATAAATAAAAGTCATTCTTAGATAGCTATTATTAGTGTTTCAATACCGCCCACTGGAAAACAAAAACACTTTCAAGTTATTCAGATAAAAAAGGGTTATATGGTTTAACATATTACAGTCACACACAAACAAAGATTTGCTCCAAAACAAATAGTAACAATAATAAGTAACATTATCAAAGTAAACCTCTGTGAAAACATTTTGGTTGTGGTAAGACAGAGTTGGAACGTGGCTTCCCCACCCCCAAACAGCAGGCAAATTATATTTCTCTACAAAACAAAGGAATAAAATATCAGTGATTTGTTTTTAGTGGTATCAAACAAACGGTCCCCAAAACATGTGTGCATATTTACCACAGTCATTTTTTTTTTGCAATTCCCAGTCACCTCTACTGTGGCCAGCACTCCCCTAGAGGTGTCTATGGGCCATCCTAGAACGCTAATGCTCCTGTGTCATTGATAATATAGGACATTTCTTATTTCACTGAAATAACAATAGAAAATTGTAAAGAAAAACTGTTTTAACAATAACACTTGTAATAAAAGTCAAGTAAGGCTGTGTACTCAGAAAAGAAAATGACCTGATAAAAATGCCCATGCCATTAGTAAACTTCTAAGAAGTGCATACAGATAAAAGTAGCATTTGCTATCTGGTATATAAATTATACCTTATCAAGATCAGTAATCTTCTGTGCAGATAAATTCAGAGTAATAGCAATCTTATTCTGTGTTATCCACATAAACAAGTCTCCTCACCATAAGGTTCTCTAGCTACTTGAGTAGATTCAGGCCTTTGAGCACGATGAATATGCAAATGTGGTGTGAACTTATTAGAATTGCTGAATCCTGAGATCTTGGCTCAGTGTAGCACGTGTAAACATAGTGCAGTCACTCCCTCAGTGTTTGTCACTAGTGGATTGCATCTGTGAATAATTACTGGTAGGGAGATGGAAAACTCAACAGCAATTCAGACTCCCTTACCTCCAGTGGATGTGTCAACCAGGTTAGACTTACACAGTGTAGAAATAATTGCATCAAGGTTTTAAATGGAAGTAAGCAGCACACATTTCACATTTTCTGTTCAGTAGCATCCACTCTCCCCCACCATTTGTTGAAAACTGTATATTATTGTCATTTAATATTCTCAAAAATTTTTAAGGAGAATGATACAAAATGCCTTGTAGTCTGCATGTCTCAGATTACTGCTCAGATAGGACAAGAATGAACACCATATCGATATAAGACAGAACTGCATTTCTAAAAACAATAGTCATAAATGGTTGTGTGAGCACTCATTGCACTACATCTGAAATTAATTCATGTACAAACAACTCAGAAGTGTACAAGTCCCATATGACTTGTTAATACTGTGGGTGATTTTGTACTTTCTTGTACGCACAATGATTTTCATTTTCTTCTGCAAAGTTGTTAATGTGGCTTGCAAATAGGGATAAGTCACCCTTACTGTGTTTTTAAGGTTCTTTAGTGTGAGAGTTCCAATTCATTATGTGCACTAACGTATATTTTGTAGAATTGTTTATTTTGTAGATTTCTTTTTTAAATGATAGTATTTGTATGGTGCACAGCTTAGTGCAAACATGGGAAATGGATAAACATAATATATGTTACGTAATGTACTTCTTTGATAACCAATGCGTCAACTACACCTGTGTGTAGAGCACATCCACTAAACATGCTGATCCACACAGCATATACTTTCGCTGGATCATAGTTCATGATCTACCTTTCTCTTTTAAGGATGAAACTGAATAAATGCTGCTCACAAGGCTAAAACAAGTTTAGCTTTGCTTGTCTTGCTTGAGCGGCACTTACTATTGCACAAACCTGGACTAATGGCCCACACAAGAAGCAGACAGAGTGCCTGCAGACAGGGTGTAGAGATGTTTTAATTCCAAAAGGATACACTGTTTCATTTTTTTGCATTTTATTATGCATACCTGCTAAGTGGCATTGTGCAACAGTTAGCAACCTTCCCCAACACTTGTAGGTCTGGAACTCCTGCATAGAGGGAGCAGGGAGTAGACAATTTCAAAACAGATGCATTCTATCAAGTATGTTGGGCACCATGCAGACACACTAAGTGGAGGTCCACGGCGGTTAATAGACAGAAGTTAATAATGAATAGGAAAATATACAACTGTTATTTAACTAATCCTGTGGCAACAGGTATAAGTGTAGTGCTGTAATGCAGGTGGTCCTGATTTCTAATACAGAGAATTTCAAATATTTTACTGTTGTTCCATTTTACTTTATATTAAAATTCACATGGAAAAATTATTACACGCTCCCAATTTTATTAAGGGTTGCACACAATTCTAACAAACTCATATGAATTATTTGTGTGAGTGAGGGTATACTGACTGATATGTTTCTCTAATCATAATTGTGTTCTTTGGCCTTGGGTTGTCTTCAGATTTCAATAATAGCCATACACTCAGGGATGTATAAACCAGGACCTTGTCAGGTCACACACATACATTGTTAACATCTCAGTCTGTCATGTGTATTTATATGTAAATAATGAGTATGTCTGTGAAACACTTCTTCTGTGGCAAGGATGAAAAATCACACCTGTGGACAAAAATGTTTTGTCCCTTATGCATAGGTTTGAAACACACATTGTAAAAATTAATTTTATTAGTGTGTAAAGCCATACAAAAATGTGTCAGGTCATAAAATTTATGTCCCAAGTACAGTAAATCAGTTACAGCAGCAAGAAACCCACAAACTAATGCTAACTGTCAGATTAACCTTCCAGTTTCCAAACCTTCTTTCCTCTCTGGCACTGTTGCTCTCCACTTAATGTCATGCAGACAAGGTTGGCATCATTGCTCAGGCTTGCACACTACCAGTAAATGCTATAACATGCATGAATATTGCTGTTCTCCCTGGTTAGATATGTCTGTTGGTAGAAAGGAAGGTGCCCAATTTAGGGCACAGAGGGGGGTATTGAGGAATCCAGAATCTTCATTGGACTCCTTGTAAAGCGCCATAACCAAAGGGTTTTACAGGGGGACTACACCAGCTCCCAATACAAGTCAGAGGCTTGGAATAGTCTGGTCAAGGCTGTATACTGCTAAAGAGAAATTATAGTTCATACAAAGCTGCATAAAGGCAAGACTGGCATATATAACACTCTTTTCTTGTTCTCTTCTCTTTATTCCACAGCTAATGCAGAGATGAGGACGAATAGAGGGGCCCATGTTGGGTCTAGAGAGACTGAGGGAAGCAAGGGGTATGTATGCATCACAATAGAAGTATTATTGTAGCTTTTAAATGTATAATTTATTTATGTTCTATACAGTTATAGCAAAGTGAGCATTCATATCCTAACTGTAAAAGCAAGCATTCATGCTTCTGTCTGTAGCACATGCCAACTGTATTAGTCAAGTCTAAGACTGTAGTCAGACATTGTGGGTTCAAATAACACAAGTATCAAATATAAAATAGTACAATTGTTTATAAATAATTATATAAATTAATTTCAATACAAATAACATAAATGTCTTGCTGTTAACTTAATCTGTATAATTGTACCAAACGTGCAATATATGTATATATGCTTTCAGCAATCCTTAATTATAGTTTGTTGTCTTTAAGAAGTATACTTAAATGTAAAAGTTCAGATAAAATACTTTATTATTGTGATAATGCATTGTATGTCGCATATGATGGTTCTAATTTTATCTATTTTTTTCTGTTACCCCCGACCCTTGTCTCTTTTTTTCTTTGTCGGTGTAGTCAAAATGTTTCCATGTCATCCATCACTGACAAATCACAAAATGCTTTATAGCACAGGTAGGTAGGCCAATACCAGTGGCTCAGCCTGCTCCACCGGCTCCGACACTGAAGCTCAGCACATCTGGGACCCAACCTGGCAGTACTGCCTCTGCTGCCCCTGCACTACCTGCAGCCTCTGGTAGCAATACCCTGGCAGCTGGTGCTGTGGCACCCTCTGGGAATGCTGGTGGAGGTGGGGATTTTGTCACCCACCAGGAGATACCAGGGTTGGTGCATAGGGTTGGGGACAGCACCAGTGGTGCACGCCTATGTTGGATGGAGAGGCTGCTGTTCCTTATGGTCCATAGTAGAATATGTCAAGCACTCCAACTGCCAGCAAAGTAAGGGGATGGTGATGAAAGTCCTGTGGATGAGGACTGGATTCTCACTGTCCCCATGTTGGATGGACAAGGCCATCTGTTGTTCCCTCCCTAGCCCCAATCATGGTATCTCACAACCTGTCATGTCCCTCACCATCCTTGTGTCTTGTCTTGTTTGTCCTGTTTGTTTGCGTCTGCTTCCTCACCTACCCTACTTACCTGACCCAGAAATAACTATGTCCCTTACCCAGCATTCCTCTCTTACTGAAGTAAAAAGAAGAAATAGGCACCTGTCCCACCAAAAAGATTTCATCCCATATATAGCATTCCACTTGAGCACATGTCTTCTTGACACACTTGATTTGGTCCAATTGGCTATACAACAAGATTGTGTTGTTGTTACCCCTCCTTGTTGATGTGACAGTCCAAATTCAGACAATATTCTGTACATATTTTCATGTTACACTGTTGAAGAAGTGGATAGCTATGTTTTTCCTACCTCACTCCTGCACATTCCTATATTGCTTTCCTTTTATTCTTCCCCTGCTTGCCCCCATTTCACCACTTTCCTATCAACCTTTAATATGGTCAAAAAATAGACTCACACACAACACACATACGTGAAAAAAAAGGAATGGAGCCCTTCACTTTTTGGTCTATGTGTTTGCACAGAGTTTGACTATATGCACCAATGCCAAGCAATGGCGAGTGGCTCTTTCTTGTTGTGGTTACCTTCACAAAATGCTGCTTAAACATCTATGCTAAGGGAACTTGCAGCAAATGTAGAATAAAAAAATATTTCATTGCATTATAAATATTTATTTAAAGCTATTACATACACCTGGATTTAAACCCTATATCATATGGTTCCCAAAAGAAATGTGTCAATCACACAAACCTGCTGCTAGGCACTGCACTATGGAAAGTGCACAATAGCATGCATTAATGTTTACTGTCCATTTAGTCTTCATCCTATGAAACTACATGTAAAAACACAAACAAAGGGAAGGTGCTTTTTAAGGATAGAACACATATTTATACTGTAGCCATCTGTTACCTGCACCCATGCACTTTAAATTTGGTCTCTCAGCACTTATTCACAAATATATGAACTACACTACAGAAATAAATAAAAAATGTTTTATTATATACCATGTACATCTTTATACTGATAATACACATTCAGATTTACCAATACTTATAGTAATCTGGACAGCTGTTTGCATATATTTTCAAAGCTGTCTCTTTAAGGTATACCTGCACATTGGAAACACAACAGCAAATGCTACACTTTGCACAATCAGTAGTTTGGTAACATGCAGATCTTTAATATCTTGACAGTTGTACATGGCTAGCTATCCATTTCATTCAGGCTTCCCAATATCTTCTCTCAAACATCCACTGATGATGTCATCCACTACAAATTGTCTTGCAGCCTTGTAAAAGTCAGGCTTCTGCTGTGGTGTTTGCATTAAGTACTGAGTTCTTTAGTCTATATAGTTATGTAGGTATTCTAATCTCACTGCGGTCAACTGCTATGTGTGTGTCTGTCTAATCAGAAAAGCATAACCGTGTAACCTGCACTCATCAGTGAAATCCCTTGGAGTACAAATATTTTGACAGCTGGACATGTCTACACATCCATTTTATTCAGGCCTCCCAAAATCTTCTCCAAACATCCAATGATGATGTCATCCATAAATTGTCCTGCAGCCTTGTAAAAGTCAGACTTGTGCTGTGGAGCTTGTGTTAAATACAGAAATATCTAGTTGGTGTACTTAGATAGATAGGGTTTCTGTTCTCACTGCAGTCAACTGGTGCGCGCGCGCGCGCGCGTGTGTGTGTGTGTGTGTGTGTGTGTGTGAACTTGCTTGACATTAGAAAGAGCATTTTACACCAGCATGTCGGATCCTGCTATTACCATCGACTTCTCATCAGACACTGCTGATGGCATCACTTATAAAGTGTTGTCTGACACTCTGCAAGTCAGACTTGTGTTTTGGCACTTTTCTAGTTGGCATACATAGATATATAGGGGTTCTCTTCTCACTGCAGTCGACTGGTTTGTATGTGTGTGTATTCATGCATTTGCTTGACATTACAGAGAGATTTTTACACCAGCATGTGGGATACTGCTATTACCATCTTCTTGTTACCAGACTCTGCTGATGCCATCAGCTATAAAGTATTCTCCAACACTATATAAGCTAGAATTGTCCTCTGTCATTTATGCTAAGTGCTGCACTCTGTAACGAGTCAGTTTTAGAATGACATGTTAGTCCACAGCTATGTCCAATACTCCTCCAAATATCTTTTTGTAGCATACAATGATTTTGTCATCCTGTGTAACATGTACTCTGGCAGTATTTAAGACAAACCTATGCTGTGGCAGTGATATTATCTACTGTCTTTGCAATCTACTTTAACCTCACATATTGGTGTTCTAATCTGACAGCAAGCTACTTGCATGTCTATACATACAGCAACCACTTATGAGACAATTTTCCACAAAGATATGACTTTACATCCATGCCCTACAGTGCTCACAACATGATCACCTCAGCATACAGTGATGCTGTCATACTCCATAAACAGCAATGTGACAGTGTTACAGTCAGACATATGTGGTGTTGTTACTGTGACATTAAATACCATTCATATTCTATGCTTACATAGGTGTAATGTTCATATCACAACCAGTGTACTGCTGTGTGTTTGGTTGATGGCACATTATGGGCATTGTGTGATCTTTGGAATAGCTCTTCATTTCAAAACTGCCATTTGAGATACCATTCATGTATACCATCACATCCTCCTTTGTCTTTTGGCCACATGACATTCTTCCTGCAGAGGAGTTCAGGATGTCCTCACTTCAACTATGCATGCACACATCATGAAACAGCATCCTTCCCTGAGCCTATGCAAGTCATCCCCAGACCACTGCATGTGTGACTGTTAATTTTGTCATGATGTGATGCACATGTCCCATATGGATAGTGGTAGAATGTTATGCAATCCAACAAATATACACATACACACGATAGTCTTACTATCTTCCATAATATTCACATAGGCATTTTTGCTTACATTTTTTAATAATGGCTAGGATTTCACGTGATGTTGGCCTTCAGCCTAATAGTGTCAAGTGAACCTGTGATCACTTGACATGTCAGTTTTGCTATTATTGACATATGCTATATTGAGATGTGGATGTACAGTATGGATGCAAGAGGCTATTACAATCTGTGATGTGAACTAATGTATTAATGGATATTGCTGTCATTACATTACATGCTAATTCTATAACACCTGTAGTAATATGCCCCTAAGAACTGTTGACATAGGTTCATACTGTAGGTTCATAGGAGGTTATTAGGCTAGTGGTCCTCAGCCCTTACAAGCCTAGCCATGTTCATCCCAAGAAGCCTCAATTGTCCTTATTAGATGGGCATAATTTGCAGAGTGAGTCTATGATCACTACTGACTACCCCTGTCCAGGAGAGATATGGGTGCCATCCCTGGTGTGAATTTGCAGTCTCCAATCCATTTGTCTAGTTTGAACTTGAATAGAGTCAGTGAGGAGTTCTGCTTTACATGTTTTGGAAATGTATTCCAGAGGAATGGTAGTATCTGGGAGATATATCTGTTTCTGAAGCATGTTTTGTTAATGTCACAAGCTAGGTTAAGATCCTTAGAGCCTGACTCTTGTACCTTTAGATTTGCGGATATGCAGAATTTACATTAGGGCAGGATCAGTGGCTGCCCTGTAGGCCATGTGCCAGTCACCGCTCAGAAGCCAGTACAATACAGAGTACAGTGGCAGGGCTTTCAGTATATCACCGTATGTCATGACATGGTTTGGAGGCCCTGAATTTTCTTCTTGAGAAACCCCTGTGGTCTCTCCGGCTGCTGCAAGTGTTTGCTGAGCTACATGCAATAGGGAGCAGTATGTTGAGGGTCGAGTACAAAGGTGTTATAACATCCTCAGACCTGGATGTGATGACCTTACTTATGGGGTGAACGATGTAGAAGGCTTTCTTTACCACTGTGGAAACTTGGTGTTCGAAGTTCAGATTGCTGTCTACCTGTGTTTGCAGGTCTTGCATCACTGGGATGGAACTTGGGGGGGTGGTGTTGTCAAAATTGTTATTAGCAGGCAATTCCACTTTGTCAAAGGCAATAATAATTGCACTTTTTATATTTAGTTGTAGACCATGGCGTTGGCACCAATCATTTGTTTGTGTTAGCCCCTCCATTATTCCTAGACTCAATGATTGCACCAAATTTAAAAGCAGTGGCAAACTTGTTGAGCCAAAGGATGTCTACTGTAGCCTGGACTTCTAAAAAATAGATTCTGAACAGTAAAGGCACCAGCATAGATCCTTGTGGTATGTCACTCATGACAGCTCTGCTGGTAGAGGTTGAGTCACCACGTTTGAGAGTATGTGTTCTGTCAGTGAGCCAATTGGCTATCCATCTAGTGACATATGGTTTAATCCCCAGCTAGGAGAGTTTCTCAGTGGTACCTGAATGGGGGATTGTGTCAAAAGCCTTGGCCAGGTCATGATAGGCAGTATGCACTGTCTCACCTTCATCCAGGTCTTTAGTGACTTTTGTGAAGACGTCTACTAGGTTTAATAAGCATGATCTACACTTATCAAAGCCAAACTGGTTTGGGTCTAGTGTTTGAAGGTCACCTATGCCCTTGTTGATAATGTCCATGATGATTCTTTTCATGGCCTTGCAGATGAGACTGATTAGACCTATGGTTGATGCACCCCCCCCCCACTTGTGTAAAGGAATTACTGTTGCTGTTTTCCACTCTGCTGGGACAAAGGTAGTTCTCAGGCTTTGGTTAAAGAAGATGCTAAGTGGATCTGCTAGGTCCTGTATTAGATTGCTTAGTAAGCCACCTGGGATGTTATCTGGTACCACTGAGGCCATGTTTTTATCTTTGAAGAGCACAGATATGACCTGAACTCTAGAGATACTTGGCAGAGGACTGTTGTTAAGTATGCTTTGGGGTATGACCTGTGGGTCCAGGGGGGTACTCTATCAGCTAGCAAGTTGGCAATTTCCAATAGTGCAGCTTCATGTGTAGACTCCTAGCATTAAGCAGCAGAACCTTGAGTGTGCCTCCAGTGGGCTTTTTTACATCTGAACCTTCGTTACTTTCACATTGCCAGAAAAAGGCACTATGGGGGAGCCAAGCACCTTTGCCAGTATCTGACAGCCTAGAGGGCACAGATGCAGATCATCTCTGGCAAAGAAGTGTGGCCTGTCAACCATCTCATTCCAGGCTGAAAGATACTGGATCCCCCTGGACTGACACCAGAAGCTAAGCCAATTTTTTATGTTGACCATTTTTTTGTTTATAGTGTGGCACCATCCTTGGTGATGGTACATTCTACATATACATTCACTGTGCAGTACATACTGTATCATGCTGAAATGTGATTGGTGTTCATGCTACAACTGTCTTCATTGCCATGCCCTCATCTGCTGTACATTACTGTGTTTCACCTGTCCTTTTTCCCTGTGTATAATTCGTTTGTTCCTATTCAATACACACACTTCCCTTGGCTATTTATTTATAAAGCAATCTATGTACCCTTACTGATCATTTACACAACTTTTGTTCAATATGCCTGAAACAGGTTTCCACAATAATCTGCACTATATACACTGTCATGTAATGTGTTGGAACTATATACATTGCTTTTTTGCACAAACACACAGTCCTAGTTTGTCTAAAGGTAAACAGGTTTACATGTATGCTGCTGTCTGCATTGCTTTACATAGTGTCCTGGCTGGCAACACTGTTAGCCATAAAATCGCATTTCTTTATGTTTAAACATGGTGTGCAGCATGCATATGCAATTAACACTGCTGCTCACAGAGCAAAATCGTAAACTCCATGTAGGCTTCACTCTAAGCCTACATGGAATTCTTGAATCTCCAGGTTTAAGTAATCTTGAATCAGAACTGTGTGCATTGTGAAAGTGCAGTGTTGCAGGGCTTTTCTGTGATCTATTGCATACGTTCTTGAGATGTTCTATATCTTCTGTAAAATTTTGCAGTATGTTTGATTCAAGTTAAAACCTTGAAACTGCAAAAACATAGCACCCCCTTTAACTAAGACATTTATATTTTAGTTAAGGAAACCTAACACTCACTTGTAGTTTCAGAAATCAACACTCCCTTTTAGTAAGATATTTAACTCAAAATTACAGAAATCTATCCCTCTCTTTAACTAATAGTTTTAAGCTTGTTTCTGTTACTAACTAAAATTAGCTTTTTCCATGTGTGCCAATTAGTACCCTACAAGTAATTGACACAGATTCAGGAAGCCTCCGTGTAAGAGTTATAACTCTTACACAGAGGCTGCAGTTAAACGGTGTGATGTCAGCATGTCATGCATATGCATGAGGTGCATGAGGCATGCTGAATCACACCGTAACTCTTACACGGTCCATGTAAGAAAGTAGGGGGCGTGTCCGTAGGCTAAGCCCTGCAAGCGGACACGCCCCCGGAAGTCTAGAATGGCTGAAAGTAAACAGCCACGAGAGAGGCCATGGAAATGTGAATAAACACACTACACAACACATGCCCCCACAGACCAGCAATGTAAAAAGTGAACAGATGTTATAAAATGAAAATAAAAACTGTTTTATTTTTTTTAAACCCCGTAAATGTTTGCTACTGTGTGCGCTCGTGTGCGTGGGTGTGCTACTAGCGCAACTGCAGTTAGCAATCAGTGGAAAAGGATATAAGAACTAAATATGCAAAGTAAGCCAAGAAGTAATAGCATAGCGGTAGAGTTGTCGGCTTAAGAGCAGGCAGGCAAGGTTCGAGCCCACACAACAACCTTTTTTTTTTTTGTAAATAAGCACTAAAAAGGCCCCTGACAGTATTGTACAAATGTAAAAGTATTTCCTTTTGTAAAATGGAATGAAATGGAGCATATATTTCAAGTAATACAATAATAAAATTATTTAGAAATGTAGTGATAGCTAAGCTGCTGTGAGACAGAGTGCCCGTAGCTGAGTAGTGTTTCAAAGGCTGCAAATTGCTTGCCCGTAGCTAAGCACCGGTTTAACAGGCTCAAACTGTGTGCAACTAGCTGTGCTCAGCTGAACATGTGTGTTACTAGCCAATTAAGGTTTAACCCAGCGCACACCGTTTGCGCTGAGGTGCGTGCCACACCCACAAGCTAACCGCCAGTGCGCATGCGTTAGCTCCGCGCAAACGAGCGCAGACCTGGTTTTAAGTGCTTAAAAGTGCTTTTGGCATGTTTGATTGACAGGTCCTCAACTCATTTCTAGACAGTCATGAAAATTAAAAATCAGTGGTCAGATTCGAACCCAGGATACCATGCACTAGAGTCAAGGTACTAAACCACTAAGCCATGACAGCAGTACTTAGAAATGCAGAAATAGCATATATATAGGATATAATCCAAAATGGAGCATGAGAAAGCAGTTTCTGTGAAGTAGATACAATTCCAAAATGGCCAATCAGAGCAATGTGTGGGAAAATCGGCATATATAAGCCCCATAGGCAGGAATACACAGCATAAACGATTGTAGAATACACCTGCAGGCAGAATGAGTGGAGTAGGTGAGGGACGTTGCTTTCGAGCACAGCGGTGGGGCATTGAGGAGTCCAGATACATGGTCTGGCTCCTAGTTCACCATCATGAGGCCCAACTCATGCAGGGCCAGGTCTCATGGGGAGCGTACAGGGCGGAGGCATGGGACCAGTTGGCTCATGATCTCACTAGTGCTACTGGGATTCCACGTACTGGTGAGCAGGTCCATCACCACCATGCGGACCTGAAGCGACGTAAACAAGACCAGTTGACCCAATGGATCCAGGAGGCCCGGGATATGCCCAATGCCCCACTACTGAGTAAGTTACATTTTACTTATGTATGTAAGGAATTCAACTAGCTGATACCATGGAGATGTGTAGTCCAATATTACTCGTTTTGTATTACAGCTGCAGGTGTCCGCTCTATGAATCGATGGGCATATGACCACAGGCTGGCGTGGCTGCGCCACCATGCAGGTTAGTAACCCCACCTAGTACTTGTAAATAAATATTATAGTGTAGCATGTAGCAGAACACTGCAGTGTATTGATTAAAAGTAATATAATGTGCAAGCAACAAGTGAAAGTCTGCAGGTATGGCTGCAACAAGTTCATCAGTATGCAAGTGTAACTGGAAATATAATTGATAGAAATAAATAGTGCTGTAATACAGATGTCCCACCATTAATTAAATGTAGTATAACCTGCAGTAGTCTCAAGAGTACAGCTTCAGAATCTGAGGTAATCACATGTGAGATATACCCCTGTTGAAATGCTGAATCATGACAGAAGTGAGGCTGCTGGAAAGTGTTGGAATCACCACAGGTCTAATATGTGAACAAAGCCTAGAAGTACCAACCTGAACTGTGAAATTGCAGGATGTGTGAGAGTGACAGAAAGGGTCATGTATCAATGAATAAAGTAGTAATAACTCCTGAATATATAGGCTTCAGTGTGGTTCTACAGAACTAAATGCATGTGGGAATTAAAACTTAACATCCCAAACTGATTTCAGTGTGTCTGAATCTTGAATGTTCAGGCCAAAATCTGTATATGGTGATGACAGTCAACAATTTGCAGATAGAATGAATGATTGTCTGACATACTAAACATCCATAGTTGTCCCCTGCTCTGTCATCAAAGTGTAGCAGGATGATGTATCTGATCAAATTCAAAATAACTAGGATAGTGATGTATCTGTAACAGGTCTAGCATGACAGTCAATTAAAAATCATTTTGAAACTATCACCCACAAGTTAATTGTGTTTCTATTACAAATGTATATCAATGTATAATTTATGAATGTGTCATCATTTTCTTTCTCCACCCAACCCTATAATTGCAAATTAAAACACTCACTAAATATTGGTATGTGAACATTTCATTAACCATGGACATTTGTCCTGTTTCAAAAATATATGCATGTCTGTTGTTGCATGTGCCCTGTTCATACCTGCAAACCTCATGGCCTGTTGCCATTAATCAACCCTGCATGTTGTTTGATTGTGTATTTCCGTTCAAATAATGCATGTGATATTGATATGCCCGTTGTTCAATGGTGTTAATATCTGGGTGTTTGTTTAATGGGAATACCAATGCATGCTGTTACAACTAATTTGAATGGAATAATATGCCACTAACCCAAACTAACATAACATACTCACAAACCTAGAACGCTTGGGAAGGCAGGTCCCAGCGGACCCACCTCTCCCACCTCAGCTGGCGACTGCACCTGGCACTAGTGCCCAGGCTGGACCCTCCTCCGGTGGCCCTGTGCCACCTTCGGGTGGAAGCGCTGCAGGGGATGGGGCCCGTCCCCCCTCTGCAAGCGTGGCCGGAGGAGCTCGTCCACTCACCCTCCAAGGTGTCCGGTCTGTGGTGCGAAGGGAGATCCAAGACTCTGTTCTTGGGCCCCTACGCCAGCTTGAGGCCTGGGTGGCACAGCTTACGGGCATGCCCATTGTCCCGCCTGCACAGCCCCCAGCACAGCCCCGTCCTGGGCTGTGAAGGAACAGTGGCAACTGCCTATGGGTGGGGATATCAGTTCCACTGTTGCCATCTGTGGGCTCATGTGCCCTGGATATCCCAACCTCCGTCCCCGTCAATTGTGTAACCCCCCCACATGTGTCATACACCGCCCCTGTATGCGTCTTGTCTGTCTTGTCTGTTAACCTACCCAACCTACCTCCCCAGCTATACCGACTACCTCACCTGACATACCACTCTCACCTGATAAAAAAAAAAAGGGCACTCTGTACCCACAAAAAAATTACGCCCCATACATAGCTGTCCATGTTGCACACATGTCCGCTGGACATCAAAACTGTTAATTACAATTGGCTGTACAACAGGTATTAATGTTGTCCTGACACCTCTCTCAGGGGTGGAAGGTTCCAAATGTCACACCAAATTGCATACAAATGCACAGCTGTTGCTGAGAAAGACATGGGCAGCTATGGGCCTCACCTACATCCTTCCTGCAAATTCCAAGCTTGTTTCCCTACTGTTTTACCCTCTTTGTGACCCCTTTTCACCACTTTCCTGTCACCCCTTTTTCTTTTCTTTTAAAGAAAATAGCGGGTGTAAGCTTGTGTCTTGTGAGCTCACCGCCAGTGTACATGCGTGAGCTCAGCAAGCGCAGACCTGGTTTTAAGTGCTTAAAAGTGCCTTTGGCACTTTTGATTGACAGGTCCTGTACTCATTTCGAAAGAAAAATAAATTCCCACTGTCAGTCTCGAACCCAGGACCTCTGTAACACTAGTCTGTATGACCTACCACTAAGCCATGACTCTCATACAAGAATATAGTGCTAAAATAAATATAACATGTAATAGTAGGAATCAATATAAAGGCAATATAGGATGTGTACTACCCAAAGCATGTCAGGTAGATTTTAATGGCCGAATTACTGGATTCCCATACTAGTTTAGTGTTAACAGAAACAGCCCTGCTAATTGTTAGCTTGTACATAATAATGTAAGGTAATGTACATATATGAAGGTATGTATATGTACACATACATATATATATATATATATATATATATATATATATATATATATATATATATATATTAATACATATGAAATATAGTGGTAGGTGTCAGTATTCATACACACTCACTACAGGAAACAGTGAAGATAAATGCAGCAACCAGAATCTGCAACACAGCCTGACTCCTGTGAGACTTACTAACCCTTTTAACTGCTTAAAGGTGGCTTCAGCACTTTGATTGACAGGTCCTGTACTCATCCTGACAGAAAAAAAAGTCCCACTGTCAGTCTCGAACCCAGGACCCTAGTAACACTAGTCTGTATGACCTACCACTAAGCCATGACTTTCATACAAGAACATAGTGCTAAAATAAATATAACATGTAATAGTAGGAATCAATATAAAGGCAATATAGGATGTGTACTACCCAAAGCATGTCAGGTAGATGTTTAATGCCCAAATTACTGGATTCCCATACTAGTTTAGTGTTAACAGAAACAGCCCTGCTAATTGTTAGCTTGTACATAATAATGTAAGGTAATGTACATATATGAAAGTATGTATATGTACATATATATATATATATATATATATATATATATATATATATATATATATATATATATATATATTAATACATATGAAATATAGTGGTAGGTGTCAGTATCCATACACACTCACTACAGGAAACAGTGAAGATAAATGCAGCAACCAGAATCTGCAACACAGCCTGACTCCTGTGAGACCTACTAACCCCTTTAACTGCTTAAAGGTGCCTCCAGCACTTTGATTGATAGGCCCTGTACTCAATTTGAAAGCAAAATAAAAGCATACTAGTAGGCCCTACCACAAGACCATTGTAACACTAGTCTGTATGACCTACCAGTAAGCCATGACTCTCATACAGGAATATAGTGCTAAAATAAGTAGAACATGTAATAGTAGGAATGAAGATAAAGGCAATATAGGATGTGTACTACCCAAAGCATGTCAGGCAGACTTTTACTGTCCCAATTACTGGATTCCCATACTAGTTTAGTGTTAACAGAAACAGCCCTGCTAATTGTTAGCTTGTACCCAATAATGTCAGCTAATGTACATATATGAAAGTATGTATATGTACATATATATATATATATATATATATATATATATATATATATATATATATATATATATATCAATACATATGAAATATAGTTGTAGGTGTCAGTATGCATACACACTCACTACAGGGAACAGGTGAGAGAAATGCAGCAACCTGAATTTACAACACAGCATGAAGCATGAGAGACGTACTAACCTTCACACTCACAGAACACTGTCGACAGCATACCAGCATGGTCCACGCCTTACAATCTGAAAGGGCAACGCCTATCTCACATACCCTTTTATAGCACTGTCCTGAAATCACAGTGAGACATGCAATCAGTACACAACTGGCTGCATGCAATTAGCAAATGCTGCCTTACAATTGGTGCAGAGGCCATCACATGGACCTATGCAGATACCTACAAAAGCATCCAGTACTCACACTCCACACATGCAATACATTCATTGCACAAAACCGACAGAGAAAGAGAGAGACAGAGAGAGAAAAAAAAAGAAATAAAGACAGCCAGCAACAAAACCAGCAGCAGCAGCAGCAAACAGCAAGTAGCACCACTGACACAGCAACAGCTGACACAAACACAGGTAATGCAAAGTAGCAGGTTAATACTGTGTTTACTGTGAAACCTCCAAATGTATCATAGTTCACTATCTATAGGTATGTCCATGAGATAGGTTGTGTGTACATAGTCCTGATATATATACATATGTAATATTGCTGTACATGTCGTCCATACTTAAAACTTCCATAGCTTAGAACACAAGGCCAGTTATGCATATGATGCAGTAGTTCCCAGGGTCAGTAGAGGTTCCTCCTCATTGGTGTGGGACCACTGTGTATGTATGGCACTGTTCAGGTACATATCCTGTAGTATGGCCAGGGTTTAATATCAGTCTGTAATGTGGTGCTATGTCCTCTAGGGGTGAACGTATCACACATCCAGGGATACCATTTTGTAACAGTGATGCTGTGTGTTCTGCAATGTTGAGGGTGGCCCTCACCTGGACATGTGAGATGATAGGGAGGTTACAGTCATCTGTGATAACTAATTCCACTTGTGTAGGAGAATGGGGGATACCTGCACCTAAACTGTCTGCAACAATGTTGCCAATATCTGTGCATTTGGTGAATGTGAAGCATCTTACCACTGCTGACCACAGATGCCTTGCCTTCATGTGAATCTGCCCTGTGCTGCAGTAGCCTCCTGCTATTGTTATACAATGTGCCTGTATCTGTAGTCCACTGGACAGGATAAATAAGTGGTGTGCATACGGTCTGGGTTAGATATGTGTGTGCACATTACATGCACTATGTGGGATGTCTGTGGTAAGCTTTTGCAAAGGGGCCAGCAGTGTGTGTTGTGGCTTCCACTGGCCCAGTGGGCTGCATGGATAGCATCACAGTCCTAACTAGTGAATAACTGTGTAATTACATACATACATAGCAAGGTAGTGTACTGTGCTTGTGGTGTTGTTGGGATATGTATATCCAGGCTGAGTAATGTGTGTCCACATCACAGGGTTGGATGGCAACACACATACAGTATGTAGGGATGAACACCCAGAGTGTTTCAGACATGTTGCCTGTGCAGAAATATCTGGCCATTACCTGCGCATCCCCATACAACACACACACATGCAACATATGGCAGAAGTACTATAGCAGTACACATAGGTTCATAGGTTCATACTAGGCTATTTGCCCAAGGGCATTGATAAGCCTAGTAGAATGTGTTTGTCTTTGCCACCCAATTAACATTTATGTTGCTATGCCCTTTTCGAGGTTAGTATACTGTGCCTCTGTCTAACAGTGACATAGAAGTGATACCCGGGTACAACTATGATCTCCATCCACTCATCCAGATTCCTATGGAAGAGAGTCAATGAGGGACTCTGCCTAACCTGTACTGTGAGTTCATTACAGAGTGAAGGGAGCCTCTGGGTTAGGAATATGTCCCTCCAGCATGTCCTATTTATGTCAGTGCTAAGGTTCAGGTCTCCTGAGCGTGTGGCTGTATGGGAGTTTGATTTCCTGAGGTGCAGCATGTCCATTACTTCTGGGTTGGACATGGCTGTATATGGCAGGCACAGATTGCCTCTGAACAGGCAGTATGCCACTGAGTCCAGCTGGATTTTCTTTAACTGGGCAGCATATGGCATCTGTTTGAGCCCTTTGATCCTCTTGATGAGGTACTGTTGGGGTTTTTCCAGTTGCTGTAGGTGTCTGGTTAGGTACATCCTATAAGGGGCATTGTACTCAATTATAGGCCTGATGATGGATGAGTAAAGAGGCACGATGACCTCCCCTGCTGTACATGTGAATCCCTTCATGATTAGCTGGGCTATATAACATGTCTTTCAATCCACTTTGGCCACGTGGTTGACAAATGACAGATTGCTATCAAGTGTGTTCCCCAGGTCCCCAATTACTTCTTCTGTACTTAATGGCTTAACACCTATGTGGTACTTTGCCACCAATGTGGAGGTGTGGGAATCTTTGATGAATATTGATACTCCCCTCCTTTTGTTGTTTGGTCCAAGTGTTGGGGCCGACAAGAATGGTAACAGGTATAACTTGGTAGTGCTGGTGTGCTCCTGGGAAACCTGAAACAGGTTTCTGTTACTGCACAGATATCGATGTCCATAATGCTAAGTAGAGTTTTGAGTGCGTGTATCTTGAGGTCTAGACTTCTGGTGTTGAGTAGCATTACTCTTAGTTCCTCATCCTTTGTGATACGTATGGATGTGGGTTTGCCTTATGAGCCTTGCCTAATAAAGGCACTATGGGTGTAGCAAGAGCCTTTGCCAAAATCCAAAAGCCCAGGGGTGACAGGTGCAAGCTGTCCCTAGCAAAGCATCGTGGCTTGTACAGCATATCATCCCAAGCTGACAGGCATTGGCTCACCTGTGAATGACACCAGTACTTCAGTCAATTGTTGAAAGTGATCATCTTGCCTTGATATTGTGGCATCATTCTTGGTGAGGGTAAGATGCTACTCAAGGTCAGGGTTATACTGTCTTGGGCTACATGCTCAGAGAGCTCCTTTCTGTCTCATGTCATGTAGTCCAGGGAGGTATGTGTCAGGTCATTCACACCAGCATGGACAATGAGTGAGTCATACTTGTACTTGCCTTGGAGTTACTTGAGTGTTTGTGTTATGTGGCGGGTCAAAGTGCCCGACAGGCTGCACACTGTGACCCTCTCCTCGTTAAGCCTGGTGAACGTGACGTCAGTGTGCCTGATGATAGAGGCACCTATTACAAGTGTATGAGGTGTGTTGTTTACTGTTAAGGGCTGTGAGTGTTCAGCACATTGGCTTTGTGAGATATGTGTTGCACGTGTTTGTTTTTGTGGTAGTGGTTGCTTGGGTGTCTGCTTTGGAGGTCTCTGCTGCTTAGGCAGATCTTTATTCTGAGCCTCCGAGTATGTTTTGTGTGATTATGTGTTTGTTTTGTTGTCGTGGTAGGTCTATGTGAGACTGGAATTGTAGTGAGTGTGGTTTCCTTCTCCACCTGACTGGTTATGGCAGTATTGAGTAGAGAGCCTAGCCTCCAGTTTGGTATATGGCTGCATCACCCACATGTGTTTGAATTTGTTGTTAGGAGGAGAGGGTTGTCTGTGTACATGCGGCTGTTATAACATTGCCTCTGGATTACCACACTCACCAGCTGGACTGGAGAGGAGATTGACAACTGACCTTTGGACATGCTAGAATACTATTGTGAATTCCGTAATAATTGAAAACAAGGTCCAGTGGGGAGTGAGGGTGTACTGATATTACTTACTACTGCTGACTGATATAATAGCTTCAGTGAGCAAGTGCCAGGTAACTTAAGTGCAATGTGTTACAATTAAGTAAATGCAAAACGACAAGCAGTCACTTGCTGTCAAGTGTAACAAGGAAATACGTACAGTAAGCAATGCAGATATCAGTAGTGATTCACAGAAGTGCTGAGAAGCTGTGTATTATGTGGAAGTAGCGTACCAGTGAAATAACAAGCTAACAAATAACAAGCATATAAACAAAGCTAGATTCAGGAGGCTTGGATGTAGTGTATGCTACAGCAAACAAGGTGTACCAATGTCAGTAAGATACAGTTCAAATATGCAGGCACTATAAACCTGAAACCAGAAGTTCCCAGCTATGAATGGCAGAGTACAGCCTATTCTCACACAAGAGTGCAGACCACAAACCTTGTTAATGTTAAATAACTGGCCTGAAGGCCAACTGCTTATACCAGAACTAATACACTTGGACACTGGGCTCTCAATCAGCAGTTCCCAACTTAGAAGGATGAAAGCTATGTGTCCTGCCACCACAGTGCTTGCCACAAACCTCCCTAATGTAAAACAACTGGTCTGAAGGCCAAGTGTTTAATCCAAAAGACTTAAATGATAGCTACACTTTAATAAAGTTACAACCAAGCAGTAATAAGTACAATTCAATACTGCCTGTATAGAATGTGTACCATATATTGCTGACATACTCTGCTGATAACCTGTTTGTGTACATTTCCAGGGAGATATGGCTCCGAAAAGGAACCCTGCTTACTCTGCTGCAGAGGATGAAGTGATCCACCAGAGCCTGGTGCGTGACTATGACATCCTGTTTTCACGCACCACCCAGAATCAGCAGGAGAGGTCTGCACTGTGGCAAAACCTTGTCAGCAGGATAAATGATGTTGGCATGCATGATAGGACATATGAGCAGGTGAGACATCACTGCAGTGATTTGATTAGAAATGTCCGCCAGCGTGCTGCAGATATCCGCAGGCAACAGGTTGCCACAGGTGGGGGGGGGTGGCCACACATCCCCCCCTCACCAGACAGGAGGGGCTACTGCTAAGTGTTGTGGATCCAGCCCCAGAACAACAACAGCATCAGACGTGCATCATGATGGAGGTTGGATCCACACAGCAGCAAGACACCGAGCATGCAGGTAAGATGCCATATTTATTTATCTTTTGTTATTTATTTTACATTTGTTGACCGAGCTAGTCTAGCTGGATATATGTCCATTTTCAGTAGAGACCCAGGGAGAAAAGCTCCACACATAACATAATAAAGGCAGACAGACAAGTTGTTAATAAAGACATACAAAATAATAGAAATATAAATCAACTTGTTAATAAAATCAACATACATTTAAGGAACTCAAACAGTTTAAACTCATACACAATGTTCTGTCGGTTTCAAAGCAATCTTACCTAAAACATAAAGGTTATGCAATAAGGCAAAAGCCATATAGATAACAGTTAAAGCTCAGAAGGGTAGAGAAGTAGAAGGAGTATGAAAGATAAAATAATAGGGAAGAGGCAGGAGTCAAGAAGAGAAGAGGAAAAGAAGGAAGACAGTCAAGAGGAGGTGGGAGAGATGGGAGAAGTAGGTCAGAGCATAGAAGGACAGCAAGGGAAAAGAAACAGGGTAGAAGCTAGTTTTACACACAATGAGGGGTTAAAGGTAAAGAGAGGGTGGGGAGAGGGAAGTTAGCCTGAGTACTACAAGAACAAAGCCAGTGGTTTTGGAAGTACAGTTTGATTTGTTGTTTGAAGAGAGGTAAGGGTGAGATTAGAGTTAACTCCTTGTATGTACATATGACTGTTCTGTACACTGTTACTTCATGCATGCATAAGGTGTGCACGTGGTATGTATCTGTCATCATGATATGTAATTGTGCATGTGTGATACTGACATTATGAGCAGCTGATGTGTATAAGGGAACTGGTGTACTACTGTACTGTATCATATGCAAAACAAATGGCACACTTGTGCCCACTGACATTACTTTCTTCATATTTCCAGGTCCCTCCCATCTAGCAACGAGGCAGGCCATACATGCTGGTGAGTGTGTTTAACATTACCTGAAAAACAATTTATAATACTAGTAAGAGTAGTGTAACTCTGTAGTATACATGCTGGTGAGTGTGTTTAATAATACCTGCAATACCCAGGTTAACACTAGTAAGAGTAGTGTAACTCAGTACTGATGTGTGTGTGTACTGTGGGGTGTGCATGTGTGCAAGTGTGCCTGTGCCCATGTGTGCATGTGTGTGTGTGTGTCCATGAGTGCATGTGTCCATTTCTGAATGTGTGCATTAGTATTGAAGTGCATCACTGTAAAATATGTGTTGATACTGTAATCTGTGTTCCCTGTTTTCCTCCCGTAGGTTCTGGTGCTGCTCTGGTGACCTGCAGCAGGGAACCTGAATCTTGTGCCCCAGGTACTGATGATGATGAAATGTCTATAATGGTGCAGGAAGGTGTGTCTGGGTCCGCCATTGGTCAGCCAATTGACAGTACACAGCTGTCAACCCCTTCAATGCGCACAGTCATCCTGCCGTTACATCCTTTGTCACCATTGTCCCTAGGTGATGGACAGTATGCATTGGGCATAGATCAGGGTAATGTGGTACCTGTGGTACATGCATCCCCACAAAGCAGCCATGAGCAGGGTCCTCCAATGGTACCACGCAGACAGTCGCCCATGGGTTCTCGTGGGGGCATCCGTGGCCGTACTGCCTCTGGCCGACGTGCCCAAGGAGGTATGTCAACCTCCACTATGTTTCGGACTGTTATGCAGGCACGTATGGAAAGGTACACCAGACAGGGTCTGAGGGAGCTGAGAGCATGTCGCACAGCCATGACAGACGGCATGCGTGACATTGCGAATGCTATTCGTAATTTCACAGATGTCGTTGACAGACGTTGTGGGAACATACAACAGCTGCTCCACAACCAGATGTTCATGGGCCAGGGCGATGGTGTGCGTTTGCGACGTCGACGTGGCCATATGCCGGCAACAGCACCAGCTGGCAGTGGCCGCGGACTACAACAGGCCCACTCACGCACCTCAAGTGCCAGCACCAGCCCCAGCAATGCTGGGTCAGTGCTGTCATCAGGACGCCCCAGGAGACCACGTGCACGTGGCTCTGGACAGTCCCAACAGGGAACTGTGTCCAGTCAACACCCCCCGCTTCCGCTGACAGTACCCAGTCTGGGTTAGTACGGATACGGTCCGTAGCACCCTGCCAGGCACAGGTACCGTGTCCGTGCCCACAGACACTGATCTGGATGACCTGACAGGTGCAGTCTGTGGCTGTCCACAAAACCCTGTACATGGCAGCCATTATGTGGGACTGTGTGCGTGCTTACACACATGCAGAAATTTAACACCTAGGGCAAACACATACACACACACACTGCACCAACACTGGTCCACCCTGTACTGCTGCCCCTCACAAACACACATACACACACATGTCAATTGGTGGTACCAGTGGCTGGCTTGGGCATACCTAACCCACACCCTGTGCATATGATGACACTGTGCCACCTCCTGCATACTACAACATCAGTGCAGGAAAAGGTAAACACATTGCTGATGCACAGGGTGACTACATAGATGTGTATAAGTAGTAACATGTTGGTAACTGTTCACTGTTCCACTATGATTGTGTGTATATCCCAGCATTCCTGCTGCAGTAACTGTATGAATGTCCTGAATTGTTATCTGCACCCATACTACTTACCAAAGTGTACCAGCTGCACACCATCACATGCTACCATTGACTATGGGAATGTGCATCATGTGCTGTATTGTAGATTCAGCTATATGTATCTGTTCTGTCACACATGCATTTACACACACCCTGCTACCCCCACACATGCACATGCTCACCTGCCATTTCCATTATTTATTACCCTACATGAGTAGCTGTCAATACATGACAGGTACACATTTGAAAAGTGCACTATGTGGATTACTACAGATTTCCTCTTCTCTACCTGTACTCACAGGGTGCAGGCAACCTCATTAGTTTAAAAGTGTAATGTGCATCAGGTACTGTGGTACCCTGATTGCCACATCAAACATGTTTTCCATACGGAAATGCACACACAGAAACATCCCACATCCACACACTTGCCACATTCAGGTTTCAAAACACTATCTAGGTATATTCTGGTACATGTGCATGTTACAGTAGCATGTAGCACTATACTGAGTACTGGCAGTTGTCTGTTGTCATGTTGTTTGTATAGGGTGCTGTCAACATCACTGTTTGTTAAGGGAAATGTGCACCCTGCAGTGCATAGCCCCATTTGGCAAAAGCCACATCCCACCCCAGCATTGTGCACACACACTAACCCCACTCACACTAAAACACATACTTTCCATTTGCAAGATTCAAACCCCTACCTAACTGTGTTATGACACTAGAGACAGACACATTAGCAGAGTGTGCTATTTGCATTAGTGGGAGAAATCCTTTCTAATGCTGTACTTAGAGAGTGCTGACATCATCTGTGTTTAGGAAGAGGGATGTGCACCCTGTAGTGTGTTCTCCCAGTTGGTAAAAGGCACTTTTCCCTCACAGCATTATGCACACACACAAACCCCACTCATACTAACATACATACATTCCCTTTGCAGGATTCAAACTCCTACCTAACTATGTTATGACACTGGAGAAAGACACATTAACAGAGCGCGCTATACAAATTACTGCAGAACTTTAATTCAGGTAATATAGTTATAGAGTGCTGACATCATCAGTGTTTCAAAAGGGGAATCTGCATCCTGTAGTGTACTGTCACAGTTGGTAATAGGGGCATTTCCCACACACACATCGATGTGTTTGGGGTTTGCATATGTGGGGGATCCAGTACTCCAGTGTGATTAGTACATGGTTCGATTGCAACAATGAGGGATATACTTCAAGTGGTGAGCATTTTGTACTCATGTTTGTGATGATCAGGTCTAGTATATTTTCCCCTCTTGTGGGAATGTTGACTACCTGTTCCATAGCTAAAGAGTTTCTGAACTATGGGAACCCTAGAGCTTGGGTATTGTGGCTTGAGTAATGTTCACAGTCTATGTTTGGGTAGTTGATGTCACCCAGTATGATGGTGTTTGCAGAGAAATCTATACTCTCCTGTGTCATCATGAAGGCTGTGTGGGATTCCTGAGTTTGAGAGGGTGATGTAAGAGCTCCTCTGTGTCTCTTTCCATGTGGTCCAGGGAGGTATGTCTCAGGTTGTTCACACCAGCATGGACAATGACTGCCTCATACTTGTACTTGCTGTGGAGTGACCTGAGTGCTTGTGTTATGTGGCACATTCTATCACCCGACAGGTAGCTAAATGTGACCCTCACCTTGCTCAGTCTGGAGGCGGGACGTCAGTGTGTCTGACTATGGCATCACCTATTATAGGTGTGTCACACATTGTGTTTGGCCTTATGGGCTGTGCCTGTTATGAACACTGACATTGTGAGGTCTGTGTTGCTTGAGATATGTGTTCATGTGGGATGCAGCGTGTCTGGCCATGTCATTTCTGTCCGTGGTCTGGTAAGTATCACCTTTGGTGACATAGGTATTCATATGTCAGCTGGTGAGCATTTGCAGTGTTACCTACTGATAGTGGTACAGCTTGTTTGTTGTACAATGGACTACATGCAGCCCTGCTTACAGTAGCTATGTTTGCATGCATGTTTCCTTGCAGTTACCCTGGAATACTGATCCAACCTGCCATGCAGAGTTACACAGCTTCTGTGGACTCCTAGTGACATCTGCATAGCTTACTATATGTATGTTCATGTCTCACTTGACAGAATGTCACTGTTTCTCCTGTGCACATGTACGTTGCCTGTGACACTTTGCATATGAATTACCTGGCATCTGTCCATGTGAGCAGTCATATATGCCACTGCAGGGCTCTAAACCTGATGATGCACACACTCAAAACATTCCTCAGCATGGGGAACATCACTATCTGTGCAGTAACAGATACCGGATTCAGGGCTACCAACAGCACTCCAGCACTACCAAGTTATACCTCATACCATGCTTTTCAGGCCCAAAACTTGCACAAAACCACAAAAGGAGGGTGTATTGATATTCATCCAAGATACCCACACCTCCAGGTTGGTGGCAAAGCACCAAACATCAGAGACTATCCATATGCAGGTAACAATGGGTAAAACTGCCTTCCAGGTTATAGCCTGCTACAGACCACCCTCACAAACACAAGAACCGCACTTGGCCTTCCTGAAAACAGTTGGAAATATGTAGGTCTGTCCATACACCATTATATTGGGTGGGTTAAACTACCCAAACATAGACTGGGAGCATGACTGTAGCTCCAACACCCTAGCCCACAGATTACTGGAATTTATATACCAATATGCTATGGAACAACTTGTTACCACTCACACAAGAGGAGAAAACATACTGAACCTGATCATCACCAACATGGGGACTCTATGCTCCAGACCAGAAGTGTATCCCTCACTGGTAAGATCAGACCATAAACTAATCTCACTGGATATTCACATCCCAAGGCCACCCCCTGCACAGAGGAATACAATCAACAACTCATGTCAAGCATGTTCACACTCCTCATAAATGATGTGGAAACCTTCAAAGCCCCCAGGCCTGTTGAAAATATGGACCAGACTGCAGATACCTGTATAAAGGCATTCTATGGACACATTCAGGAATGCATGGATCATGCAATCCCAAATGAAAGCAAGACCCAATCCTCCAAAGGCAGACGTCCTGTGTGCTGGACACCAGCCATAAACAAACTATACAATAGAAGGATGAAGCTACTACATGATACAACAAACTCCCAAAATGTGAAGGCATCACTGATGAGTATTAGAAGACAACTACAGGCACCCATAAGATTGTCTAAGGCCATCTTTGAGAGAAGATTCCACAAGACACTGAGGATAATCACAAGGCTATCTGTAGTTATGTTAGGAACCTGGGTGGTAATACCCAGATATGCTCAGAGGTAGTCCAAGATGTCACACGAAATACCAAACACACAGACATTGCGAACATCCTAGTGGACACGTTCACTGCTACCTTCTCCCCCCTCCACACCAAAAGGGCAAATATTTCTCCCAGCAGAGTGCTGCCCCCCCCTGTCATCTCAGATGCTCAGGTAAGAGCTGCCCTCTCCAAAGCAATAAACACTGCATCAATGGGACCAGGCAGTGTCCTAGGCTGTGTCCTACATGAACCCCAAGAAGAGCTACACCCAGACATAACACTACTGTTCAATCCCAGCCTTATTACACGATATGTGGCCAAAGAGTGGCGTACAGCAACAGTGGTCCCTCTACATTCAGGTGGTGCCTTAACGGATCCTGGACACTATTCGCCCCATACGTCTGAATAGCTTGGTCTGCAAAGCTATGGCAAGGATCATCATGAACCTCATAAATATAGATATTGGGGACATACAGACACGTCATCATACACAGTTTGGCTTTGTTAATGGCAGATCCTGCCTCTCAAACCTGTTTGATTTCTTTGAAACAGTCACCAAGGCCACTGTCAAGGGGAAGGTGGTCTACACAGCCTACCTGGACCTTGCATAAGCCTTTGATACAATACCCCACTTGTGCATTCTAGGGAAGATCACCAGTGTACATATTAACCCCTATGTCACTACAGATATTGCACAGTGGCTCAAGGGCAGAACACACATGGTTAGAATTGCTGGAGCCATGTCAGCCTCAAAACCAGTTACAAGTGGTGTCCCACAAGGCTCAGCCCTGGGATCTGTCTTGTTCAGTATATATTTATCAGAGGTACAGGCCAACATGGAAGTACCGTGGCTGAGCAAGTCGCAGATGACTGCAAACCGTACACCATAATCAACTCTCCAGCTAACACACGCATCCTCCAAAAGAGCCTCTTGGAAACACACGACTTGTGCCACAGCCATGGCCTCAAGCTGAATGCCAAAAAGTGTATAGTCATCCCCTTTGTCAAAAACAAAGTGACCACAAAGTACCACATATGTGTTAATCCATTAAGTGCAGATGAAGGAATTATGGACCTTGGGGTACACAAGTTGATAGCATTCTCTCATTTGACAACAACATGGCCAAAGTGGTTAGGAAAACATTTTATATAGGCCACATCATCATGAAGGGATTCACATGTAGATCAGGGGAGGACATTGTGCCTCTTTACTCATCCCTCATCATGCCCATAATTGACTGCAATGCCCCTGTCGGCATGCACCTTACCAGACACCTGCAGCAACTGGAAGGACCACAAAAGTACCTCAACAAGAGGATCAAAGGGCTCACACAGATGCCACATAATGACTGGTTAAAGAAACAGCAGCTCTACTCAGTGGCATACTGCCTCTTCATAGGCAATCTGTGCCTGACATATAAAGCCATGTCAAACCCTGACTTAATGACCATGCTGCACCTCAGAATATCCAGATCCCATCAGGCTACACGCTGGAAAGACTTGAACCTCAGGAGTGATATACATAGGACATGCTGGAGGGACACATTCATAACTCAGAGGCTCACTTCACTCTGGAATATTATCCCAATAGAGGTTAGGCAGAGTCACTCAGTGACTATCTTCAAGAGGGATATTAATGACTGGATGTGACATTGTAGGTTCACCCTGGGTATCACTTATGTGTCACTGTTAGACAGAGGCACAGTATACTAACCTTGGAAAAGGGCATAGCAAGATAGATTTACAATGCATGGTGAAAGCCACACACATTCTGGCTAGGTGTATAAATGCCCTAGGGCAGATAGCCTAGTATGAACCTATGGACCTATGTATCTTGTTCACCATTGGCCCTATGTGCTGTTAATCACCAATGCAATCTCAATACTATGGTAGCATGTGCAAAGGTCAGTTGTCAGTCACCTCTATGGTACAGTTGTGGAATATGTGAGTCATGTAGTAATGTCACAGCTGCCACATGTACACAGTCAACCCTATCCCCTACCCATGGATGTACAACACATGTATGAGATGGAAACACATGGCCAAACTGTGGACTAAGCACTCTGAACCCATTACTGGCATAACCTGTCAGGTGGCATGAAATACTACAGTGACTGCAATACCAGTTTGATGTGGACCTACACTGACAGCAATACAAGCACGGAAACACACCGGGCCATTCATGGAGCCTAAGGATAGCATCCTGCCTGAGTGGCAGACACCTCTGCAGCTGGCACACAGGCATACGTTAGGCCTGAACACAGCACGCATAACACATAGCACACAAATCCTGTGTGCCAAACAAGCACAGTCTGTACAGCTATACAACACTACTGCTGCAGTTGTGTTAGGTACTTTATTGTCCAGTACAGTGAGGTCATGCTCACCAGGCTGGACAAGGTGAAGGTCACAGTGATATGCTCATGGGGCACTATGGTCCACCACATAACACAAGCATACAGGTCAGTCAGATGCATGGACACATATGACTCAGTCATTGTCCATGCCACTACAGCTGATGTGTGATGTCCCTCACTGGGATACATGATAGGGAACATGGAAGGGCTCACTGAGCAAGTGACACAGGCTGGTAGAACCCTGACCTTGGTTGGCATCAGACCCTCACCAGGAATGCTGACATATTACTGAATGGTAATGAATTACTGTAGCTACAACACCCTAGCTGAACGGTTCTTAGCATGCGGTCACTGCATTGCTATGGAACAACTTCTTACCACCCCCATAACAGGTGAAAACATGCAGCACCTGTTCATCAACAACATGTAGACTATATGCCCCAGACCAGGTGTGTATCCCTCACTACTAGGTTGATAGCATCTACATCTCACACTATATATACACATCCCACATGCAGCACCTGCACAGAAGACCACAGTCATAATGTTACCCTGTGCAAATACCATGTATTCACATGTGGCAGGCATCACACATGGTAACTATTGAAGGTCACAGGTACATATGTGTATTTGGCACACACATACATCATGTGTGCATTGCCATAACTGGTTTAATCGATGTCATGCATTATTGTGAGAAACAACCCGCACACATGGGCATTCTGTGTGAGCAAAACACACGTGACATGTCTGGAATCAAAAGCCATAACTAATTGTGATATCGTTTAGAAAGGGGTATGTGCATCCTGTAGTGTGTTTTCCCAGTTGCCAAAAGGGATGTTTCTTTCATACACACTTACCCTCCTTTACACACACTTAGCACTTGCTGGATTCAAACCCCTACCTAATTATGTTATGATACTAGAGACGGACGCATTAGCGGAGTGCGCTATTCGCATTACTGGGAGATTTTTTTTTTCCCCTGATATACTTATAGGGTGCTGACATCATCGGTGTTTACAAAGGGGAATGGCCATCCTGTGGTGTGTTTTCACAGTTGCCAAAAGGGATGTTTCTTTCATACACACACACTAACCCCCTTCACACACACTTGCTGGATTCAAATCCCTACCTATGTTATGATACTACAGACGGACGCATTAGCAGAGTGCGCTATTCGGATTGCTGGGGGATTTCTTTTCTCCTGATATACTTATAGGGTGCTGACATCATCAGTGTTTAGAAAGGGGAATGAGCATCCTGTGGTGTGTTTTCACAGTTGCCAAAAGGGATGTTTCTTTCATACACACTTTGTTTTCACAGTTGCCAAAAGGGATGTTCCTTTCATACACACTTACCCCCCTTCACACACACTTGCCAGATTTAAACCCCTGCTTAACTATGTTATGACACTAGAGATGGATGTATTAGTAGAGCGCGCTATTCGGATTGCTGGGGGATTTCTTTTCTCCTGATATACTTATAGGGTGCTGACATCATCAGTGTTTAGAAAGGGGAATGAGCATCCTGTGGTGTGTTTTCACAGTTGCCAAAAGGGATGTTCCTTTCATACACACTTAACCCCCTTCACACACACTTGCCACTTGCTGGATTCAAACCCCTACCTAACTACGTTACGACACTAGAGACGGACGCATTAGCGGAGCACGCTATTCAGATTACTGGGAGATTTCTTTTCTCCTGATATACTTGTAGGATGCTGACATCATCAGTGTTTAGAAAGGGGAATGAGCATCCTGTGGTGTGTTTTCCCAGTTGCTAAGAGGAACATTTGGACTAAGTGTGTGAGCATGCCCAGTTCAGCCTTCCCATGGCATGTTGTGTGAAAGATGTCTCATTTATCAAAGTGTGTGAGCATGCCCAGTGTGAGCTTTCATATGTTAAACTCTGCAGCCCATCACATTTGTGGATGAGTGTGACCTTCAACAAATATCTCCAGTTTATGGTTGTGTGTTCTGTGCCATGTTGTGTAGTTACTGTCCAACTGCTTTTTGTGTGAACACAACAGGGATTATACTGTGCCTGCAGGTTTTGCATGGGATACTTTGCATACAATTGTCAACATCCATTCATACTGACCTAACACTGTAGTACTGTATAGTGTAGTGGTTCAGTACTTTCACTGTGGTGGACAGTATCCTGGGCTTTAGTCCTATCACTGATTTACATTTCCATAGTGTGCACAACAGCCTGGTTAGGGTCCAGTTGTGCACATCTGCACAAAGGCGGTCCTCTACGGACCCTGGTAATTACCGCCCCATAAGCTTAACAAGTCTAGTCTGCAAAGCTATGGAGAGGATCATAATGGAGCTCATAAACAAAGATATAGGGGACATGCAGACATTGGACCCGTCCCAGTTTAGCTTGGTCAAGGGCAGATCATGCCTTTTGAACTTGGTCGACTTCTTCAAAACAGTCACTAAGGCCATTGATGAGGGAAAGGCAGTCCATACAGCCTACCTTGACCTTGCAAAGGCTTTCGACACAATACCCCACTCAGGTATTGTAGAAAAACCTACCAACTTAAATGTGAACCCATATGTCACAAGATGGGTTGCAAACTGGCTTAAGGACAGGACCCACAGGGTTAGAGTTTGTGGCGCTATGTCAGACTCCAAGCCGGTCACAAGTGGTGTCCCACAGGGCTTGGTCCTTGGCCCCCTATTGTTCGTCATCTACTTCTCAGAAGTACAGGCCAACATGGGAGCACTTTGGCTGACAAAGTTTGCAGATGACTGCAAACTGGGTGCCATAGTGGACAGTGCATCAGACACGGATATCCTTCAGAAGGGACTCACGGAAACTGATAGCTGGTGCCAGAGCCATGGCCTGAAGTTAAATGCCAAAACATGTATAGTCAAACCCTTCGGGAAGAGCAAGGTAACCCCAAGCTACCATATAGGTGGCAATCCTCTAAGCACAGAGGAGGTTATCATGGACCTGGGGACCCAGGTTGACAGTGGCCTTTCTTCTGACACTCACATTGCTAAAGTGGTTAGAAAGACCTTCTACATTGCCCACCTGATCATGAAGGGATTCACATCCAGATCTAGTGAGGTCATTGTTCCCCTGTACTCTTCACTTATCAGACCAATGATCAAGTACAATGCCCCATTCGGGATGTATCTCACCTGACATCTGCAGCAATTGGAGAGACCCCAAAAGTCCCCCACCAAAAGGATAAAGGGACTCCAACATCTGTCATATGCTGCCAGATTGAAGACACTCCAGCTCTATTCAGTCACATACCGTCTGCTCAGAGGTGACATGTGCCTGACATGCAAGGCCATGTCCAACCAGGAAGTAATGGACATGCTCCACCTCAAAATCTCCAAATCCACCAGAACCACTAGGGCAAGTGACTTAAACCTTAGCAGGGATATAAGTAGGACATGTTGGAGGGATAGATTTATCACTCAGAGACTCCCTATGCTGTGGAATACAATCCCGGTCCATGTGAGGCAGAGCACCTCGCTGGCTCTGTTCAAGAGGAATCTTGACCTGTGGATGGGAGATCATAGGTTTACCCCGGGGATCATCTCTGTGTCACTGCTGAACAGAGGCACAACAAACTAATGGGCACAGTATTGTTTCCATATAAGGGGTGGCGTAAGCCACAAAACTCTGGGCTAGGCTTATAACTGCCTTAGGGCAGATAGCCTAGTATAAACCTATGAACCTATCTGACCATGTTGCATTATGTTCAGATATGAACTACTTACAACAGCCTCATCCAACATCAGTAGAGTATTCCACAACATAGGTGTACATTGGCAAACACTACCGATGTGCCCTAGGCCATGTCTAATGCTAGTCAGAGAGTGTGTTTGTCCTTTGACACATTGTAAGTGAAGTTTGCCATGACATATGTCTTGTTTAGTATACTGTGCCTCTGTCTACCTGTGACATAACATTGATACTCAGGGTAAACCTACCATCTCCCATCCACTCATTAAGATTCCTGTTGAGGAGAATCAACGAGTGACTCTATGGATAACCTGTACTGGTAGTTTACTCATGCGTGGGGGTGGCTTCTGTGTTATGGATAATGCAGTACAGCTTGTCCTATGTATGTCAGTGCTGGGGTTCAGGTCCCTCATGTGCATAGCTCACTGCCATTCAGATTGTACAAGGTGCAGCATGTTCATTGATTCCAGCTTGGACATGGCTTTCTACATCAGGCACAGCTTGCGTCTGGGTGGCCAGCATGGCAGTGTGCTGAGTTGCACTCTGTTTAATCAGGCAACACATTACATGTGTTCAAGCTCTTTGATACTGCTGGTGAGGTACTGTTGTGGACTTTACAGTTGATGGAGGTGTCTGCTGAGGTACACCCCACAGGGGCTGTTGTAGTCATTTGTAACGCTGATGAAGGATAACTGCAGAACCACAATGACCTCCCCTTATCTAGATGTCATAACCTTCATGATTAGGTTGGTATATGGATTGTTTCTGTTAACACTACAGCCACATGTTTGTCCAATGCAGGATATCTATCACCTTGTGTACCCAGGTCTGTCATTAAATGTTAAGTATGTAATGGGTTAACACCTATGTGGTAATTGTTGGTCACTTACTGTATATCCACAGAGGTTGACTATACAGTTTTCTCCATTTAACATGCTGACATGGCTATGGCACCGGTTGTCTGTTTCTATGTGGCCCTTTTGTGGGATGCTGGTGTCAGCTGGAGTGTCAGATATGTTAGGCAGTTTGTAGTCCTCTGCAAACATGTTCAGGCACAGTCCTTACATGTTGGCCTGTACCTATGGGGCATATATACCAGACGGGGAAGGTCCCAGGACCAAGCTTTGTGGGATACCTGTTATATGTGGTTTGTAGTCTGACATGGCTGCAGCATGTCTGACCATGTCAGTTCTGTCGTTGGTCTGGTTTGCAACCCCTCTAGTGACATTGGGGTGTATATATAAGCTGGTGAGCATATCTATATTGAACACATAGGGTATTGTATGGAAGGCTTTGCAAGGTCCAGCTACACTGTGTGGACCACATTGCCCTCATCAGTGACCTCAGTTACTGTTTCAACTGAGTCACACATGTTTAGGGGGGGGTCTGCACTTCATAAACCCACACTGGGTAGGGTCGGGTGTCAATAGATCCCCAATATCGTTATGTCTGCGGTACATGCTGATCCTTTCCATAGCTGTGCAGACCAAGCTTCTCAGGATTCTGTGGTGGTTGTTTTAGTATCCATTCAGGCGACACCTTTCTTGAGAACAACCACTGTTGTTGTACACTGCTCTTTGGGTACATATCCTGTGGTAAGGCTGACATAATGTCAGGGAGGCAGCAGTCTGCTGGGAAAGATATTTTGCATTATGAGGGGGGGGTTTGCACTGCACTTGTCAGGATGTATGTTGGCAATACGTGTGTGTGTTTGGTATGTTGTTTGTAATATTTGTGTGATCCAGAGCATATCCGGGAATTCACAACACGCTTACTACCATCAGTTGCAGCAGCCTTGGGGTTATCCTTAGTGTCCTGTACAATTTGTATCATAATAGGTTCATAGGTTCATACTAGGCTATCCACCCTAGAGCATTTATAAGCCTAGTCACAGTGTGTGTGGCTTTTGCCACCCTTGCTATGTGAATATTATGGCCATTTATGATTTACTTAGCTGTGCCTCTGTCTGCACATGACACAGTAAAGACCCCCAGTGTACATCTACAATTATCCATCCATTTTGCTAACTTCCTGTTGAAGAGTGTCAGTGAGGGGCTCTGCCTAACATGTAGTGGTATTCTGTTCCAGGGTGTGGAGAGACTCAGGGTTAGGTATCTGTCCCTCCAGCACATCCTATTTGATTATGTGTTAAGGTTGACATCTCTGACTCACACAGCTCTGATGGCTTTGAGTTTTCTGGGGTGGAGCATGTCCATTACTTCTGTGTTGGACATGGACTTGTACAACAGACATACAATGCCTCTGTGTAGGCAGTATGTGACTGCATTCAGCTGTGGTGTCTACAGCCAGGCAGCATATGAGATATATTTGAGACCCTTTCTGACTCTTGCTGAGGTACCTTTGAGGTCTTTCTAACTGCTGCAGGTGCCAGGTAATGTACATCCCAAATGAGGCATTGTATTACAATATGGTCTGATAGGGGAACAGTATAGGGGCGCAATGACCTTTGTTGACGTATATGTGAATCCTTTCATGATACAGTGTCCAATATAGACAGTCTTCCGAGACAAATTGGAGATGTGACTGTCACATAACAGGTGACTGTCCACTTGTGTCACTAGGTCCCTGATTACTCCTTCCACACATAATGGATTACCACCTATGTGGTAATTTGTGTGTACCTTGTTTTGTATTTGGTGGTACATTCATACTGTCCACTGTCTTCAGGACAGTGGGGTGGGGTTCCTGTGTGTGAGAGTGTGGTCTGTAGCATGCTACAGACTGTACAGCAGTCTTGCCTACGGTTAGTTGCACATGGGTGGACTGCAATGACATAAGCATTGTCAGTTAACTGGACGTATGGGTGTCTGTGCTGAATATGGATACTCACCCTCCTTTTATGTTTTGTTACAGGTTTTGTGGCCATAACACATGATATGTGGTATTACCTGGTAGTGCTGGTGTGCTGTCACGAGGCTTGCAGCAGGTTTCTAGCACTGGACAGACATCGATGTTCTCCATACTGGGGAGGGCCTCAGGAGCATGCATATTGAGGTTTACACATCTGGCATTGATCAGCATTGCCCTTCTGTTTCTTTCCAGTTTTGTTTTCTATGGTGGTGGGTTGGTCTTTTCAGCCTTGCCTATGAAAGGATCTCTGTAGGCTGCAAAAGCCTTAGGCAATATCCAGACGCTCATGGGTAACAGGTGCAAGCCATCCCTGGCACAGCAGCATGTGTCACTATGGAGTCAACTATTACAACTGTATCAGGCATGTTGTTTCTCCTTCTGTCCTGTGACTGTTTGGCACACCAGCTTTGTGTACTATGTGTTACATGTGCTATGTCTGGAGGTTGTTTTATTGGGTGTCTGCTTTGGAGGCTTGTGTTGGTGTTGTGTGTTTGTAATTAGGGCCTCTGGGAATGTTTTTGTGTTTATGTGTTTGGTTTACAGTCGTTGTAGGTCTATGTGGGACTGGGTTTGTGGTGTATGTGGTTACCTTGTCCTCCTGACTAGTTTTGACAGTACTGATTTGGGGGTGCTCAGGCTCCAGTTTGGCTACCTGGTTGCGTCTATCACATACATTTGTATTTATTGGTGTGAGTTGTTGTTGTGTGTGTACTTGGGACAGGTGTCACATTGCCACTGAATTCACAGATTCTACTTGTTTTGCCTGGCCTTAGTGGATTGTATGTGTGGACACATTTTATTGCCATACTAGTGATCACTGATTACTTCACCTTTTATGTTTGATCTATCATGTGGTAGCTTCCTCATTCTCTTCAATGGTTTAGTAATTGCTGGAGTCCAGCATGCCAGATGCCTGGGTGTATGGCATTGTGTCTTGTTGTTTGTGATTGCAGACTCCATGCACTCTTGGCTGTGTTCATGGTATGCCTGTATAACATGTTCTGCAGTGTGTCCCATATTCTGGACCTGCACAGGGCTTTTCATGGATTCCACATTGGTTTGTAGAGGTGCAAGCTATGCTTTATACATGTGTTTCACTGTGGTAATTTGGCCAGGGACTGGGGTCGGGATGTGTAACTACAGTCTCTATGGTCTGGTCTTACCAGTGAGGGATACACTTCTCATCTTGACATCCAGTACACATATTTCTGATTATCACATCCAGTATGCTTACCCCTCTTGTGGAAGTGTTACATTTTGCATGTCCATTTTGTTTGATGGATTCTGGGAAATTGTCTCCACTTGTGTCAGTGCTAGTATAATACAGAGTATAGTGACAAACTTCTCAAAAGCTGACTTCACACTTCTTCGGACTGAGATGGTATCTGTTAAGCCCACTGGGCCAGTGGAAACCACAACACACAATGGTGACTCCTTCACAGACGCTTTCTACGGACATCTCCGAGAAAGCATGGACCATGCAATCACAAATAAAAACAAGACCCTCTCCACCAAGGGAAAGTGGCCTGTCTGGTGGACTCCAGCCATAAACAAACTGTATAACAGATGAAGGATACTAATGCAAGACAGAGCTACATCTCCTAAAGGGAAGGCAGCTGTGATCAGCACTAGTAAAAGCTACATTCTCTCATAAAGACATCCAAGGTCAACTTGGAGACATAAATCACCAAAGACAATGAAGATAACCACACTGCCTTCTTCAGTTATGTCAGAAACCTGGGTGGGAACCCTCAGATATGCTCAGAGTTGGTACACAACAACATATATTTCAGTGACCTGACAGATATTGGCAACATTCTGGCAGACAGGTTCAGTGCAATTTTCCCCCTCCCTCACCCCCAAAAGAAGATAGTTATCACAGCTGAATGTAACCTCACTGTCATCTCGGATGTCCATGTGAGAGCCGCACTCAGCAAAGACAAGTACACAGCATCAATGGGACCTGATGGTATCCCCAGTTGCAGCTATGTGAACTCCAGAAGGAGCTAAACCTGTATATACAAATGCTATTTAACCTTAGCCTTGCTACAGGATATGTACCTGAACACTGGCGTACAGCAACAGTGGTCCCAGTCCACAAAGGAGATGCCTCCACAGACCCTGGCAACTACCACCACACAAGCTTAACCAGCCTTGTCTGCAAAGCTATGGGAAGAGTCATTATGGAGCTCTTAAACAGAGACATTGGTGACCTACAGACCCTTGATCCCACCCAGTTCAGCTTTGTACAGGGCAGATCCTGCCTTTTGCACCTAGTTGACTATTTTGAAACTGTCAGTAGGGCCATTGATGAGGGCTACGCGGTCCACACAGCCTACCTGCACTTGGCTAAGGCCTTTGACACAATACCCCACTCAGGCATCATAGACAAGCTCAACAGCTGAAATATAACACCATATGTCACAGGATAGGTTGCAACATGGCTAAGAAACAGGACCCATAAAGTCGACATTGCAGGTGCCTTGTCAGATTCAAAGCCAGTCACAAGTGGTGTCCCACAAGGATCTGTCCTGGGACCCCTCTTATTTGGCATTTACTTTTCAGATGTGAAAGCAAACATAGAAGGGTTGTGGCTGACAAAGTTTGCAGATGACTGCAACCTAGGCACCATAGTGAATACATCAGCCGGCACACACATCCTACAGAATGCCATCACAAAGACAGATAGCTGGTGCCGGAATCATGGCCTGAAACTGAATGCAACTGATGTGTAGTCATCCCCTTTGGGAGGAACGAAGTACCCACAAATCAATACATAGACAGCAACCCACTGAGCACAGAAAACAAATCAGACACCTGGGGACACATGTAGATAGTGATGTCTCGTTTGACACCCATGTTGCCAAAGTGGTTAGAAAGACTTTCTATCTTGCCCACCTTATCATGAAGGGTTTTCCATCCAGATCAAAGGAGGTCATTGTACCACTATACTTCTCCCTTATCAGGCCCATGATTGAATACAAAGCCCCATTTGTTATGTACCTCACCCAGCACTTGCAACAGCTGGAGAGATCCCAAAAGTACCTTACCAAGAAGATCAGGGGTCTACAACACATGTCATATGCTTCCAGACTAAAGGAAATCCAGCTTTATTCAGTAGCATACCGCATACTTACAGGTGACCTATGCCTGACATACAAGACCATGTCCAATCAGGATTTGGTGGACATGCTCCACTGCAAGCAATCCAAATCCACCAGAACCATGAGAGCTAAAGATATGAACCTCAGCACATACATGTATAGGACATGCTGGAGGGACAGAGTCATAACTCAGAGGCTTCTCACACTATAGCAGAGTATCCCAGTTAATGTTAGACAGAGTCCCTCACTGACTCTCTTCAAGAGAAATCTGGACAACTGGATGTGAGATTGTAGGTTTACCCCAGGGGTCCTCCCTGTGTCACTACTAGACAGAGGCACAGTCAAGTTATTCGATTACGTAAGGGGGTCATAATGTGTCACTACTAAGTCAGAGGCACAATATTCGGAATCTATTCTGTACACTTATTACCACTATAAGGGGTGGCAATAGCCACATCACTATGGCTAGGCTTATAAATGCACTAGGGCAGATAGCCTTATAGTAAACTATGAAACTATGAAACTATGGTGTATGTGTAGGTATTGTCAGTCAAGCAATATAATGTGGTTTGGGGGGCTTGATATCTTCCTGTATTCCAACATTTTTTGTCTATTCCTTCTAGCATGTCAAGGGATCAGTTGCTAGTGTCCTCTCCTGCTCAGCTGGTGAACCTGGGAATATTGAGGCAATGTTACAATTGCCTCATGTACACAGACAACCCTCTCCTTCTCCCACAAAACACAAATACATGTGAGAGATGCAACTATATAGCCAAACTGGAGGCTGAGCTCTCTCAACATAGGACTGGCAAGACCAGAGAGGAGGAGAAGGTAACCACACACACTACAAACCCAGTCTCACATAGCACTATCACAACTTCAAATCATACACATAAACACACAAAGACATACTCGGAGGCTCTGATCAGAAATCTACCAAAACAGCAGAGGCCACCAAAGCAGACACCCAAACAACTGCCTCCACAGGGCACAGCACATGCAACACATAGACCACAGAGTCAGTGTGCCAAACAGTCACAGCCCTTAAGGCCAAACACAATGCCAGACACACTCGTCATAGGTGACTCCATAGTCAGACACACTGACGTCCTGCTCACCAGACTGAGTAAGGGGAAGGTCACAGTAAGCTGCCTATCGGGCATTGGAATCCACCACATAATGCAAGCACTCAGGTCACTCAACTGCAAGTACAAGTATGACTCAGTCATTGTCCATGCTGGTGTGAACGACCTGAGACGTACCTCCCTGGACTACATGAAAAGAGACATAGAGGAGCTCTCTGATTATGTAGCCCAGGCAGGTATGACCTTGACCTTGAGCAGTATCCTACCTTCACCAAGAATGATGCCACAATACAGAGACAAGATGATCAGCTGTATTAATTGGCTTAAACTATGGTGTCAGTCAAAGGGGATCCAATGTCTGTCTGCCTGGGATGACATGCTGGACAAGCCACGCTGATTCGCAATGGACGGCTTGCATCTGTCACCCCTGGGCTTCCGGATTTTGGCTAAGGCTCTTGCCACCCCCATTGTGCCTTTTCTAGGCAAGGCTCAGATTCTAAACCTACCACCCTAGAACACAAAAACGGAAAAAAACTAAGGGTAATGCTGCTCAAGGCCAGAAGTCTCAACCTCAAGATGCACGCACTCGAAGCCCTTCTCAGTATGGAGAACATCGATGTCTGTGCTGTGACTGAAACCTGGTTCAAGGCTCCTGACAGCACACCAGCACTATCAGGTGTTACCTCATATCATGCGTTCCAGCCCCAAAATCCGGACAACACCAAGAAAGGAGGGTGGGTGTCCATATTCATCAAGGACACCCTCACCTCAAGGTTAGTGGCAACGCACGATGCATCGGAGACCATCCAGGTACAATTAACCGTAGGCAAGACTGCTCTGCAGTTTGTAGCATGTTACAGGTCACCCTCTCAAACTCAGGAACCTCACACAGCTTTCCTGAAAACACTGGAGGGGATAAATGTATCTCCAAACACCATCATACTGGGTGATTTCAACTATCCAAATATAGACTGGGATCACTACTCAAGCCCCAACACTCTAGCCCAAAGGTTCCTAGAGTTCATAAACTCAAATGCCATGGAACAACTAGTCACCATCCCCACAAGAGGAGACAACATACTAGATCTCATCATCATGAACATGGGGTCACAATGTTCAACACCAGAAGTATACCCATCATTGGTGAGATCAGATCATAAACTAATCTCACTGGAAGTCCACATCCCACCCCCACCCCAGATAAAAAAGACCACAGTGAAGAACTTCTCAAAAGCTGACTTCACACTTCTAAATACTGGTGTGGTCTCTTTCAAGGCCCCCAAGCCAGCGGAAACCATTACCCAAGCCGCTGAATCACTTACAAATGCCTTCTACCAGCACCTCCAGGACTGCATGGATCAGGCAATCCCAAACAAAACAAAGACTCTTTGTACCAAAGGCAAGCATCCAGTCTGGTGGACCCCAGCCATAAACAAGCTCTACAACAAAAGGAAGGTGCTACTACAAGATAGAGCAAAATCCGTAGAAGGGAAGACACCCCTGCTCATTATAAGTACAAAACTGAGATCTCTCATAAAATCATCCAAGGCAAATTTTGAGAGAAAAATCGCTAAGGACTCAAAAGACAATCATAAGACCTTTTTTAGCTATGTTAGAAACCTGGGAGGAAACTCCCAGATATGCTCAGAATTAGTTCAAAATGATGTAAAAATCACTGAACCTACAGACATTGCCAACATACTGGCTGACAGGTTCAGTGCAGATTTCTCCCCCCCTCCCCCCCAAAAGGAGAGATATCTATACCAGAGGATTGTAGCCCCCCAAACATCTCAAATGCTCAGGTGAGAACTGCTCTATCCAAGGCGAAAAACACAGCATCCATGGGACCAGATGGTGTCCCCGGTTGTGTGCTCCACGAACTCAATGAGGAATTAAACCCGCAGTTAGGGCAGCTGTTTAATCTTAGCCTCACCTCAGGATACGTACCCAAGGAGTGGCGTACGGCAACGGTGGTCCCACTTCACAAAGGAGGTGCCTCCACCGACCCCGGAAACTACCGTCCCATCAGCTTGACAAGCCTGGTCTGCAAAGCTATGGAGAGGTTCATAATGGAACTCATAAATGAAGACATAGGGGACTTGCAGACTTTGGATCCAACCCAGTTTGGCTTTGTCAAGGGCAGATCATGCCTTTTAAACTTGGTTGACATTTTCGAAACAGTCACCAAGGCCATTGACGAGGGCAAGGCAGTCTACACAGCCTACCTTGACCTGGCAAAGGCTTTCAACACAATACCCCACTCGGGTATCATTGAAAAACTCACCAGCTTAAATGTAAACCCATACGTCACAAGATGGGTTGCAAACTGGCTAAGTGACAGAACCCACAGGGTCAGAGTTGCTGGCGCCATGTCACACTCCAAGCCTGTCACAAGTGGTGTCCCACAGGGCTCAGTCCTGGGCCCACTTTTGTTTGGCATCTACCTTTCAGAAGTACAAGCACACACAGGAGGATTATGGCTGACAAAGTTTGCAGATGACTGCAAACTGGGAACCATAGTTGAAAACCCATCTGACACAGACATCCTTCAGAAGGGTCTCATAGAAACGGATAACTGGTGCCAGAGCCATGGCCTAAAGTTAAACGCTAAACAATGCATAGTCATACCCTTCGGGAAAAACAAGGTTACCCCTAGTTACCATAAAGGTGGCAATCCTCTAAGCACAGAAGAGGTTATCAGGGATCTGGGCACCCAGGTTGACAGTAACCTTTCGTTTGGCACTCACGTTGCCAAAGTAGTTAGGAAGACCTTCTACATTGCCCACCTGATCATGCAGGGATTCACATCTAGATCAAGGGGGGTCATTGTTCCCCTGTACTCATCACTCATCAGACCAATGATTGAGTACAATGCCCCATTCGGAATGTATCTGACCCGACACCTGCAGCAATTGGAAAGGCCCCAAAAATTCCTAACCAGAAGGATAACGGGTCTCAAAAATATGTCTTATGCTGCCCGACTGAAGGAACTCCAGCTCTATTCAGTCGCTTACCGTCTGCTCAGAGGTGACCTGTGCCTGACATAGAAGGCCATGTCCAACCCAGAATTAATGAACATGCTTCACCTCAAATCCTCTAAATCCATCAGAACTACAAAGGCAAGAGACTTAAACCTCAACACGGCTATTAATAGGACGTGCTGGAGGGACAGATTCATCACCCAGAGACTCCCTATGCTGTGGAACAACATCCTGGTACATGTGGGGCAGAGCACCTCGCTGGCTTTGTTCAAGGGAAATCTTGACCAATGGATGGGAGATCGCAGGTTTACCCAAGGGATAACCTCAGTGTCACTGCTTGACAGAGGCACAGCAAAATAATGGGCATATTATCTTTCAAACTGAAGGGGTGGCGGAAGCCACAAAACTCTGGGCTAGGCTTATAAATGCCCTAGGGAAGATAGCCTAGTATGAACCTATGAACCTATGAACATAGGCCTGGTGCAGTTCCTGCTATTAGGACAGTGGTCTGCAGCAAGCTATATAGTAGTAGGCAGTTTTAGCCATTGGTATTTGACCATGGATAATCCATGTTGCTTCTTGTTGTGGTACCAACATGGGGGTGTGGTTATCCATGACATTTATTGCTAGTCACCCTCGTTTTGTAGCTTGTTCCATGTTTTTGCACATGTACATCACTGTATGAGGTGTGACCTGGTAGTGTTAGCGTGCTGATGTGGGCTTTGACCCAGTTTTCTATTACAGCACTGATATCTACATTCTCCATACTGTGTGCGTTTACACTGCACGCATCTTGCTGTTTATACTTCTGGCATTGGGTAGCATTGCATCTAGGTTCCTATCCCTTGTGGTACCTATGAAGGTGGGTTTGTGTTTTTGTGGTTTATGATTGGTGAGGGTGGATGTTAGTCAGGGTCCTCAGGTGTGCATATGGTACATGGTGTTACATTACTTAACACATGGCATTGATGCCTCAGGTGGTGCTGCAGGGCTGCCTCTGTTGGATGCACATACTACACTCCCTGTACATGTTTGGAAGCAGGTTGTGTCATGTTAGGCATCCCTGTTACTATATGAGTGAGTCGGAGGGGGTATCAGTCCCAGTGTTCCTACTGAGCCAGTGTATGTGCTATGTGTTGCCTCTTTGCCAAGGCCATGGCATACTGGGCACGCCTCCTTTTGCCTACTGGGGCAAGGTCAGGTTGTTCCTCCTCCGAGTCACCCTCTGCCTGTGGTGGCCTTGGCAATGGTGGGGGTATGTTTGGCCCAGCCCTATGCTGGTCCTGCTGCAGCTGTTTCCACAGGATCATATTATGTAGCATAGCACATTTCATGATCATTTGGGTACATGTAGTTGGTGTGTACTGCAAGGCTCCACCAGATGTGTCCAAACACCAGAACCATGACTTGAGCAGCCCAAACACATGCTCTATGACATTACGTGTTTGTGCGTGTGCCTCATTATGGCGTTCCTGTTCAGGTGTGTGTGCATTTCTGATGGGTGTCATCAGCCATGGCTCAAGTTTATAACCTGCATCCCCCACTAGGTGTCCATGTGGGAAGTCCCCACTGGCAAATGATTGGTACAGCTACGTCAGATGCCAGATGTGGGAATCGTGGTAGCTCCCAGGGCAGCCAGCACACACATTCATTATTAAGCCCTGGGCATCACACACGACCTGGCAGTTGATGGAGGGGAATCCCTTGCGGTTAATATAGGCTCTACCCCGCTCACCGGCTGGTGCTTTGATACGTATGTGCGTGCAGTCTATTGCACCCAGTACCTCAGGATATCCCGCTATTTGCTGGGAGAGACGCATATTGCTAGCCAATACCTCACGGGCATTGGGGAAATATACATGATCATTGGCATGTGCTGACATGGCATCCAGGAACTGGTGCAGTACCCTGGAGGCTGATGCCTGTGATATCCCCATCATATCACCAGTTGGTCTCTGGAAGGTACCTGTTGCTAGTATTCTAAGGCCAACACATACCTTGGTTTCCACTGGGATGGGTTCCCCTCTGTTGGTTCTGTGTGTGAGACATGGCCTGCACAGCTCAACAATTTGCTGCAGAAGGTCTCTGTCCACTCTGTAGCGCTCTACTATCTCCAGCTCATGTAACCCATGGTAGGTGACCCTGGGCCTGTATACTCTCCTCCTTCTCCTCACTCTGGGTTGTCTGTCAGCATCTGCATTGTCACCACCCTCAGCAATTCGCCTATGCCTGATTATAACAGCTATGGCAGCCCCTAGCATTTCTGCTCTGAGTTCAGCTTTTTTCAGTTTTTAATTCTGATAGCTTACTCCTTTCTTGCAGTATCTCTTGTGAGGAACAGCCTGCACTGCTGTTTGCAGTGTTTTAAGTACTGGGTTGGGCTTCTATTCTGCCTGTGTTATTGCCTGCTTCAATTTGTTTCCACCAATTAACTGCAGCAGTATCCCCTGGCAGCTTCCCTATAATCTGGTTGTTTACTTTTTCCTTTCTGTTTCCTCAAGGGGAGCAATGTGCACACCAGCTTAAGCACGCTCACTGTTACTTAAACGCGCGCACACATCCTTACACGGTGTGAACTTGGCTGATTCATGGTAAAACGCGCGCACACAGCCTCACACACGTGCACGCCCACGCAAACCGTTGTAAATGGTTTGCAACACGCTCCCACATGTTGAACCTGCCTTACACATGCGCACACGCGCGCATGCACGTATATCAAGAAAGTTTGAGTGTAGGGATAGTGTGAACCCTCTATTTCTTGACTTTCCTAGTGTTCTGTTGGGACACACCTCTCTCCCTGGTGTCTGTCTGTCATCTGTCACATTACATACATTACATTGCCCTCCAATCTGATACATTTATTTCTATCATTCCCCCCCGTGATGTCACCTACCTCTTACTCTGTTCCTCCCCCTTCTATAACTCTTACACTACTCAGAAAGTGCTCATTACCTATGCGGCAGTGTGATTCAGTATTGTAACCCTCATTTACATAGGATTGCCTGGTAATGCTTAGTTACATTTCTTACACGGAGCTTCCCCCCCTTGGCAACCACTACACGGAGGCCATATTGTTTTTGGTCTGCTAGTCCCTGCATTGTCATTCTATGTAATACATTAAACCCACAATTGTGGGCTTATAAGTTTCGGTTTTCAGTTTTAGGCAGCGCACCCCGTTTGCGTGGGTGAGCGCTGCAGTTACACATGGAAATCCTACGGAAAAAAAAAAGTTATTTAAAATACTTTTGCAACACTTTTTAATGCCAATGGCCACATATTTGGCCATTGGCATGCTAAATGAAACATATGCACCCTTTATTTGGAGCTGACATAGCTCCGTTGTCAATTTTGCAGAAATGTACTCAGTTGTCAGCTGAGAACATTTCTGCAGCTAACACGTCCGTTACACGGACTGATTTAGGCTTTTTGGATCGCTCAAATACCTAATTTGCATATCTTTGAGCTGCAAATGAGGTATTGAGCATTTCCACGCCCAGTCCGTGTAAGAGACGTGTTAGCTGTCTCTTACACGGAGGTTTGGGCTGTTCCTGTTTCGGGAGGCTTACACGGAGGCTTACACTTCTCTTAAACTCCGTGTAAGCTTTCGTGAATCCTGCCCATTGTCTATTACCCTACCTTGTTCACATTAAAATAGATTTCTGTCCCTATCAGCCCTTAGCTTATCTGGCTACTGTCTTAGGCAGCATGGGCTTTTAGTTTGTTCCTAGCCCTTTGTGTGGCCAGCCTACTTATACTTTGTACTTAAATATAGGGCAGCAACTGTCTCCTAATTATAAAAAAAATATATTATTATTTATTTATTGACATTTGTTTACTGGGAAGTCCAACTGAGTGATAAATAATAATAATGAATACCTATTTTCAGAGGAGGTCCAGGGATAAAAGCTCAGAAGTTAGATAATGTCTAATAGCAGTAGTATACATGTAATTAAAAATATACATGCATACAATTTAACAGTGGAATACATAGGATTCAGTAAAGTATGAGAAGTCACCAGTGAAATAATAATAATAATAATAATTATTATTATAATTATTATTATTATTATAAATGACAATAAATATGACAATCAATATATACAAAAATATAAGAACTACAGTCTATTTGCTAAGAAATAAAAATAAGAGATACAAGTCCCTCTTAATAATGGGAAGACAGCAGGTTTTAAAAGGTACACATAGATAATATGAAGTGTAGTTTGTATTAATGTGAAGCATTTTTGATGATCATACAGGTAAGGTGCATGGACATAGCCATGAGTTAGTGAGAAATTATACCCACGGTGGTGGTGCTGCGGTAGCATTGTTGCCTCCCAGTAAGAAGCTGTCCGGTTCAATTCTCAGCTAGAGCGTCTTCTGCGTGGAGACATGTGTGAATGGGCTTACCTTTGTTGAAGGTTGTGCATCAGGCCTGGCAAGCCGGTACGTAAAAATCAACTGCCAATCATTAGCGGACCGGAGTTCCACTGTGGCGACCCCTAACTGGGAAAAGCCGAAAGACAAAAACAAACTTAAATACATGGAGGCTAGATATAGTTCTGATTGATTTTGGGATAGAATCCCATAGTTTGGCTATGCAATGTGAGCACAGACTTTTTCCCAGACTTTTTTATTTGGTTTGTAGTTTTCATTGTGTTTTTTTTTTCTTTTTTGTCTTGAGAGCGCAGGAGGTGATTTTGGGAGACAGTGATGAAGTTCTGAGGAGATAGAAGAGCAGGTAGAGGGGTTATATAGTATTTTATGGGTAAGATGTTGTGTAGGGCTAGTTGATGTGGGAGTTTTAATCAGCTGAGACCACGTAAAGCGGAGCAATGATGAGCTTTAGGTGTCAGGTTAACTGCAATCTAGTTGTTCTGTAAGAGAATTGCTCCAGTTTTGATTTAATAGAGATCTGGATTTTAGTCAAAATGGGTTAGCCATAGAGGGAGTGAGAGATGATAAAAGATAAGAGTTAGCTAGGGTGATTTTACTAAAAGGAGTAAGGATTTGTTTTACTCTACATAACAGACCTAGAGTTTGGTACTTTTTTTTTCTTACAGTTTTGTATGTGAAGCTCAAACTGGTGATTTTTTTTACAGTTTTGTATGTGAAGATCAAACTTTAAGTTGTCATCTGTGGTGACTCCAAGCAATTTCGTGTGGGTAACTACTTCGGTAGCTGTATTGTTTAGAGAGGTAATGTGGAAGTTACTTTTAGCTTTGGCAATGGACTTGGTAAAATTTGTAGTAGTTTAGTCTTTCTGTGACTGTATAAAATTGATGTGTCCTAATACTGATACAATCTGCAAGACTACTGTAACTTTTGCAAAGGTATCTAAGAAATCCCTGCCTAAGCCTCCTAGGCACTATACCAGGAGACACCTTCTCTGTTTTGCCACCACATGTACATTCACGTCACTCATACCATCTATATCTCCATATCACATACTACCATCAAGAGTCACCAGAGCTGGAGACCTAAAACCTCAAGGTTTGCAAATTCTGAACTCATCCACCCATAGTAATGTACTATGTTACTGGTGACAACATAGTTAGATACATCAAGTCCATCCTCACTAGGCAGAACAAGAACAGAAAGACAGTAAACTGTCACTATGCTATCAGGAATCTTAATATGAAAAGGGCCCTTAGGCCCTTGTATTTTTATAAGTAAAGATATTGTCTGGTGGTTGTTAATGTGGGGTTGAGGGATCTTAGAAGCTCCCCCAAAATGGAAATGTAGAAAGACATACTAGAGCTTGCTATTCATGTCTTAGAGTGAGTGAAAACACTAGTCTTCAGTAACAGAATGTCATTTCCAAGAATGGTGCTTAACTTCAGAGAGAAAATATCTTTTATAGAGGCAGAACAAATGGTGTCATTCTAGTGTGATTCAGTTTACATTGATATGGGAGGATTTCATTGTCATAACTCCAGTATTGCACACAAATCATTCTATTTTGCCCATCTAATATCCAAAAGCATTACCTCAAGATTAGCAGTATCATAGTCTCCACCTAGTCATTCCTTAAATGACCCATTATATATAATGATACTTTTGGTGTGAGCCTCTCAAACTATCTTGCCCAATTCAAGAGACTGTTAAAAATTATTGACCAAGTAGATCACAGGGCTTAAGCTACCTAGACAGATGATCTACCCTCTTCCTGTATCCAAGTCTCTCACAGACTCCTCTGTGGTAAACTATGGTTAGTCTTTATAACACAAAAAAAGGTCCTATTTGACTTCCTTTAATTTCACAGAATCAATGGCTTGTCAGACACTTGCACCAATCACCTTAATCTTTGTTAGAAAATAAATAAGAGTCAGTAGTAGACTGAGTACCTAACACAACACATTCCTTTCCTTTGGAACAATCAACTGCCAAACAAAGTAGTACCCCAGCCACTTTAAAATCAAACCTGATGGCTGGATATATTTTCATGAAACCGCCCTGGGATATTCTGTGCATTGTTCCTGGAAAAGAAGAAAGCACATCTGAAGAATAGCAAACCTAAAGGCAGAATATATTGACTTGAACTGTCTCCTATGTGGTCTTTATGATCAGTTACCTAGGATATATCTATAAATAAATAAATAGAACAAAAAATCCTTCAGCAAATTTGCAACATTAATTTTTTATTGAATAAACAACCAACCAACCAAATAAACAGACAAAAAACAAACTTTTGTCACTGCAAAATCATTCAAATAAATTCCATCCTCAGCAACAAAAGATAGAAGTAGTTTATCACTTGAGGATATTCAGACTATAATGAATAGTTTTTTTTCTTGTAGGAAGATAAAACTACTGTTATCCGTACCAGGTCATCTGTCAGTATAGCTAGCTTAGATAGTTAGCTCCCCATCCATGTGAAGCAGAGTTCCTCCCTAACCCGATTCAAGTGCATCTTGGACAGTTGGATGGGGAGCAGGAAATTCATTCTTGGTTTGGCACCTATGTCTCTAATGGACACAGGCAACCTGTTAATGGGTCATCTCCCAGGCCCTAACTTGTAAATGTTTCATCTCCCAAGCCCCTGCTCACACTTATCAAAGGCATCAGAGCTTGTCAGAAATGTGGGATGCATGGCTTGGCTTAAAAAGGCCCTTGTGGTCTTTAGACTAGTAAACACCTATGGGCTGGCTTAGATAGATAGATTGATATATAATTAGAAAGATAAATAGACATAATTAGTTGATAGCCTTTCTTTCTGCCATGCACAGGTCAGCTGCCAGATCTTTTCTGAAACTGCTGAGTTTCATGACTCAGGATGTGTTTGTTCTTCTGAAATAACCTTAATGGGGTGTCTGCTGATAATATACATGCAGAAAGAAAAATAGGATTCGAGGACTAGGATGTTGTAGTCATATATTTTCTCTGGTTGTCATATACAGAAAGGGAGATCAAAGAATGTAACAAAGCTCAATGTCAAATGACATTCTACTTCTTGCCTTGCCTTTGCGTCATCTACACAGAGCCAGCTTTATAAATAGGACATCTAGGTACCTGCCTGGAAAAACATTCTTTCAAGGTTGCTTTCCAGAATTATTTAGTTATAAAAAACATGGCATTTATTTGCCCACTAAATAAATAAATAAATAAATTAATAAATAAATACACACATATATGTACAAACATCGAAAAGCAAACCTGTTTAAAGAAAATGTGTCCATAGTGCAGTGAGTAATCTAGAGGGAGTTGTTACCATTGACCTTATAATTTCATTACACATGAACTTTGCAGAAAAGCCAACAAAGTTCATATGTAACATGAATGGTGCTTGCAGTAGGCATGATGGAAGGAAGAACTAGATATACAGATATTTTGGCCCGCATATGTGGACAAGGGAAAATAAAACAAAGCAAAATGAGGCATAGGGAACAAAGGCCTAAAAGCACTGTAGGGGTAGATAGATTTTAAATATTGCAATGGTTTACCTAAAAAGTCAGTACAACTGCAAGTTTTGAGCATCAACTTGCATTTTTCTGAAGAATAAATATGAAGCTGGGATGTCTGGCATTATTGAGTGACTATAATCCTCTTTGATTTACCTGAAAAATAAAAATGTTATGATGGACACCATAGTAGAAATATAAGGCAAAATCATGGAGAATTGAGGAATATGGCAATATGCATGTCTTGTCTTTAGTAATGTCTACAAAGTAGCTATAATAGTGTGAATCGTCTGTGGAAGTAAATGACTAGCTGCTGCTGTTTAATCACTATTCTGGCTGTAAGATGTGTGTAAAGCAACTTAGACTACTTTAATGTATGGTAACTCTGTTGAAACACATGACAATCTTGTTTTATCATAACCAGATACCTGAATTATTTAGAGTATTGGCTGTCACTGCTGGGTGAGGTTTGGGGTTGTCTGGATGAAAGTAACGCACCCTCTTGTCATTTGTTGACTTTTAACAGTCATCATTTGGCTTTGCTGGATTAGTGTGTATTTCTGTAAAGTAAGATGGACTACTTAACTTGATAGCTGATATGAACAACAAAGTCGGCATAACTGCTATAATTGTGGAGGAAATGAGTAGCAATCTGCTGCTGTTTTCTCATTTTGACTTTGCACAACTAATGTGATTTGTGAAAAACAACTTGGAATACTTTCATTTGTAGGAAGTGTTCATGTGGGACAAAGGTAAAATACGTTATGTCCATCCTCTTTCAAGCAGTATATATATATATATATATATATATATATATATATATATATATATATATATATATATATACACACACATATATATTGTTTAACTTTCCTTACAAACTTTCAGACATGTGCACAGAGAGTCACTATTGCTTGTACAGCAGCAGTATACTATCTAGGACAAACAAACTGGAAAAGTCACTGCAATTATTATTTTTTACTTTCCTCACAATCAAGTATCATATGCATACATAGGTGGCTATCGTTTTGGGGGGTTGGGTATCAAAGTCTGATAAAAGAGGATATACAGACAGTGAGAAGGCATGCTGTGTATATGTATGAGAGCAGCAAATTGTAATATATGACTGTGACTATTTATGCCTGAATGTTCATTTTAATTTAACACCAGATAAGGATACACAGAAGGTGACTATCTCTTTTTTTTTTTTGGTGGGGGTGGTGGTGGTAGGGAGTCAAGTGGAATTCCTAGCTAGGATTTATGTATCCTTGCAATAACTTGTATTTGCAGTTTATTGAGAGATTATATACGTTAGATAATGGAAAGAACTTAGATGAGAACAGGTCATATAAGTGAGTTCTGGAAAATGTTATGTATAATGCATTTTGGAATGTGCATTCTGTTCTTGAATCTTTGTGTTCTACGCTCAGATCAGTTTGTAATTCATGAGATCCAGAAGAGGTTGACATTGTTGCATTAAAATTTGCTTAGCGTTTTAGATCTTTCTACAGGACAACTTCCACCAAGTACCTCAAGAATTTGTGACAGAGGTCATGTGTAGAGGAAAGCAGCAGGACATGCCTGCTTGGCAGAAGTTAAGTCAAGACTGAAGAATTTGTACTGCAGTTGTACTCACAACACCTACTCTTCATGAAGAATTCTATCTAATGGACCATTGATGCTGTCAAGATCTGGGTGTGCTATATTTTCTTAGGGATAGCCTGGAGCTGTCTGCTTAAATCAGCACTACAAATTGCTCCTCTTTATGCAGAAACAATTCAAAATAATGAAGAAGAGATGTAAGAGAGTCCAGTAAATATGTGAGGGCTCTCAAGCAAATATCATTAGATGTATCACTACTGGCAGTGCTGCTCATCCTAATTTATTAGGTTGCATCTGTGAGACATTTTTGATATCTAATGAGTTGCATAGGGATTTACATTTATTTGGGAAAGTTAATCTGTAATACCTGAGTGTTGGATGGTGGTGTTGAATGCCTTTGCAAGGTCTAAATATGTGATATGTACTGATTTGTTGCATTTATTGCTTCAGTAACATTCTTGAGGAAATCAACCAGGTTAAGTAGGCAGAATGTGCTCTTAAAAACCTGAACTGGCTTGGGTCAAGAGTTAATAGGCTGCCCAAGTCCCCATTTATTAATGTCCAATTAATCCTTTCTGTAGCCTACTGATGAGGCTGATCAGGGTTTTGGGTCTATACTTATCTGGGTCCATTGACACCCCACCTTTGTGTAAGGGAAAGATTGTTGCAGGTAGATTTAATATTTAATGATTATAGTAATATGTTTTAAAAGTATTTAATAGGATTGATAAAACATGTGATGAAGTAATAAAAAGAAAAAGAAAAAATTGGAAAGAAACATTAATCAATATAAGAATAAAGTGGTTTAACCAATACAAAAGGGGATGAACTATTCACCCTTTATCTCTATTAATTAGTTAATATTAAGAACAGAGCAGGCTAAGGGTGATGTATATGAGCCAAGCAATCAGAATGATGTGGGGGAGGGGGATGAGCAGTATTTGGATATGGATGTTTTTGAAGTCACCTGTATGGGTGTAATATATATATATATATATATATATATATATATATATATATATATATATATATATAGTTCCAAGTTTTTCACATCTCATCAGGGATAGCAGAGGATAGCAAATCAAATGTAGAGCTTCAGGGACACAGGACCATGGAGGAATGTGAAAGGGATCCCACATTGTAATTATGGGGGTATCCCATCAGGAAACAACAAGTCAAAAAAGTGGGATGATGAGAAGAAAGAAATAGATACTTCATAAGGAATTTGATAGCATATTGCTAACCCATAAAATGTTTAATATTTTTAATTATAGCCATCTAACTATTACTAGAAATAATTTTTCTTTATTTGAAAAGGGCAGAAATGTATTTCATTTAAGCGGTTTGACTTGCTAGTGCACTGGTGGAATTTAAACTGTATATTAGGAAATTTAATTTAGTATTTTTTTTATACCGAAGGTTCTAATTATAAATAAGATAAGACCAGTATTGGTTTTAAGAGAAGGAGCGTGTTTATCCCTGTGATGCATCCAGTGTTAGCTGTTTTTGAAAAGGCATGTATTGTAGACATTTACAAATTGACTAATAAGGTTAACAGAAAAAGGGCTTACAATTTAATCAGAGATGAGAAGGAACTCTCATATTCTATGGCAAAAGATACAATAATTAGGGTTATGAAACCTGATAAGTGTGGTGGTATTGTAATATGTGATACCGTGGATTATGTTAGGAGTATGTTTAATATTTTGTACACTTCTGAAGCATATTTTGAAATGTTCAGGATTGGACTGAAGTTAATACAGCGTATAGTAATATTGACCTCTTCCTCAAAGTACTTTTGAGAACAGAATTAGTATGGATCTTTATAAGTTTTTTAGAGTGAATAAACTGATTATATCTGCCATTTTTGGTATCTCTAAAGTCTACAAGAATGTCTTGGACCCACCATACTGTCCCATCATTACAGGTCAAGGCTCTAAAAATACCCTCTTGTTGTATTTATTGATTAGGTTTTGAAACCTATTTTTACCAAGGAGTCTACATTTGATTAAGGATTCCTAGGATTTTTTAGGGAGATTAACCCTATATTTATAGAAACGGAATTTAGATTTCCTGGCAATAGATGTGTTAGATATTTTTAACTCCATTTCTTTGGAAGAGGCAATTTACATATTTCATGATGCGTTATTTGATTGTGATTTTTTAACTGATGATAATATTAGTCTTTTGCTTAATTTTATTCCTTTGGTTCTAGAGAATAACTTTGTTTATTATGAAGGGGAGGTTTTTAAGCAAGTGAAAGGAGGTGCAATAGGCACTGCATGTGCACCAATTTATGCAATTTGGTTCTTTTAGCAGGAAAAAAATAAAGTTTTTACTTCTGAAATTTTTAAATATATTAGTTTATATTTGAGATTTCTAGATGATATATTTAAATTATGGAACAGACCAGATGATATAGTTGAAGTAGTTATGAATTATTTGCATAATTCTATTATTTTTTAATTCACTTGTAATTATGAAAAGACAAGTATTAACTATCCTGATGTTAATATTCACCATTCCAATCAAATAAAAAATCTACAGAAAACCTACATTTAGCAGGTATTACTTACATTTTACAAGTTGATACATTTTTTTCATTTAAGCAACCATTGTGAATGGACAAAATATTAGGGTGGTAAGAATGACCTCTGAGGACATAAGTAGAATTGAATAAATTGGAAATAATGTTTATAGGAAGGGGATATCCTAAAGCATTTTTTGAAGAAATTATTAATGATATAAAGGCCCTTTGGGGGACTAGATTCAAGCCTTTGTTGGATATACGCCACTTAGGAAAAAAATTAAGGAATTCTGTTATCAGCTCTGATAAATTTGGAAGAGCTTGTGTAGCATTAATCAATGAGTACTCTCAATTTATTAAAAATATTATTTTGAGATAATTGGAAATTTTTGAAGGGGAACAAAGATATTTATAAAATCCTTAGACATGAACCAGTATTCATTGATAGGACCCTATTCAATTTTAAGAAATTATTAGAGAGGCCCAAGACCAATTAAAAAGAGAAAGCAGGAAAGTGGAAACATCATAATGGATGTTCTGAAAGCAGGGCCCATTTATTTTGGAATATAGTAATATGTTTAAAGAATGGTATGGGCTCTAAGGTGTGTTTTAAGGTAGTAAAGTGTGCTACACTGGGACTCTTATACTTAGCAAAATGTTCTGGATGTGAATGCTTCTACATTGGCAAACCAAAAATAACATTGAGGAAGAGAGTATATAAGCATAATTATGATATCCAGAAGAAAAAAAACTTTAATAATGCCTTTGTAAACATGCATATTTATGTAAGAAGTATAACAAGTTTTATTTTGGTATTATTGAGAAAGTTAAAAAAACTAAGGGTAGGGAGTGGGAACATTTTTTTGAAGATAGAGAACTGCAATGGTAGCTTGGACTAAGTGCTACAATGCCCCCAGGATTAAATGAGAATATTTCAATGTAACTTGCTTTAAAGCTAACAGCTGCTAACTTATGATTAAATAATTTTTTGTTAGTAACATTTTTGATTCTTTATATACTAGTCATTTTAATGAATAGGTTTATCAATTTAAGCATGCAGATATTATATTGTGTTTTTAATAAATCTGAGGAGTTTTATCTCTTTAAAATGGTTGTTCTTTCTATGATGAATTGCTATATAAGGATGTCACATTTTAAGTTGTGTTATTCTGAAGAAGTCCCCCAGGAAAGATGAAAACGGTTAATTCTATGTTTTTATTCAGTAATAAATGGTTGATTTTGTGATTTTCAGACTGTAGACCATTTATTGCACTTCAGTTATAGTTATTACTAATTGTTGGAGTGGTAAGCCAATGTTTTTGAGCTTTAAATGATTGTTGCTGTCCTTGAGTCAGTCAATATGAAGCCTGTTTGGATCTGATAGTGAATAGCATCTTTAGGCATATTGGAACCTTTCTTCCAATAACATTATAAAACTAAATTTTTCATGCACTTCATCAGTTTGTTTAAGTAGGTGGTCAGTAAACATAAAACAATTGCCATATTTTCTCAGAATGTCTATTTCAACCAAGCTGGCTTCAGAGATTGTTGGAAAGTGTAAATCCATTCCCCTGGATGTAATAAACTCCGTGCAAGAATAGTGCTACTCCTGCATGGAGTGGTTCATGCCCATGTAGCCACAGCAATGCAACTTGCATATTCATGAAAGCATGCTGCTGTCAAGGCTAAATGGACATGAACCATGAATGAGTGCAGGGGGCATGTTTAAGTAGTGCACAGACTATGAACATGCCCCCTGCACTCAGAAAGTGTTGCACAGCACTTTCTAAAACTAATGCCAGATAATATTAGAGAATTTCTCTAATAGTATGCCAGTATTTCAGTGTCCATGGACACTGAAATGAAATAAATGGGTATTTCAGTGTCTGCAGACACTGAAATACATACAGGAGCAGGAAAGCAATGCAGTAGGTATGTGACAGGTTCTGTGACACACCCCCTGCATTGTAAAAGTGCCATACAATACCTCGCCACCTGCTAAAGCAGGAAATGTGGACAAAGGCACAAATAATGGGAATTCAAAGCCATAAAAATAGGGACGCTTCATGAATATTGCTCTTACAAAGTTAGAAAGTTGATAGCAAACAGGTTATGCATTAGCATGAATTTCAGAAAGATAGAAATCTGAAAGTCAAATGTATGCCATTATTTCCTGACTGCAGTCCTCAGTGACTTGTCAGAAAACCAAAATACTCACTACATAATATAATAATATAATAATAATATAATACTTTTTTTCCATGCTATGAAATGTCTAAGTGTAGCTGAGTGGGTGTGCGAGTTACGGTTCTCCTCTTAGCATTGCTTAAACATCCCATAGGAGATAAAGAAAAATATACAGCTAAAATTCCCAAGCCAAGATAGTGTAGTGGTTAGAGTTCCGGCTTTACATGCAGGCATTCATGGGTTGAATACCAAGACAGGCAAGTTATTTTTATATGAGAAAACAATGTTACAACTATTCTTTCAATGTAACTTATGTAGTAACTGTTTTTTGTCAACCAGGGTAGTGTAGCTGGTGTAAAATGGAAGTGTAAGTGCATATTATATGTGAAATCACCCAGGTATACACAAGTGTCCCATACAGTATAGACACACCCCTTGCTAATGGAATGAAAACACATAGAGGGATGTCATGTAAAGTAAATCATATACACCTACAAAATTAAGTCATTATTTTAATAGTGTTTTGAAATGAAAAGTGAGCAATGGTCATTAATGCTCAGCTATGCTTACCAGGTTTAGGCATCACTTAAATGTGATTGCTAAGCAGCAGGTAGCTCAGCTAAGCAGATTTGCACACTGTTAAGCAGTGCTCAGCAAGTACCCCTTTAAGCACTGTTCAACTCAGCTTAGCGGATTTGTGTGCTGCTAAGTTGTAATCAGCATTTTCAAAATGGTCCAATGAAGCCAAAGGGTGGGAATATGGCCTTATTTAAACCATGCAGGCATGAATACAGCCATAACCTGTTTAGCTTGATCTCTGCAGGAACATGTCTGACATTGGAGAGGGAGCGAGCTTTCGGGTGTGGCGCTGGAGCATTCAGAAGTCCAGGGTCATGGCTGGACTCCGTGTAGAAAACCATGATGAGAGACTGCTGCAGGGCCATTACCAGGCCTCACAATCCAAAGTGGAGGCCTGGGACCATCTTGCACATGATCTCACCAGTGCTGCTGGCATCCCTGGACTGGTGAGCAAGTACGGCACCACTATGCTGACCTAAAGTAGAGGAAGGGGGCACTCTTGGCCCAGTGGAACCAAGATGCATGGGCACGGAATGCTCCACTAGTGAGTATGTATCACTATCAAGTAGTTTGTAGCAAATGTTTGCCTGAGAATGTGATAGGTTTGCATAATGTTTGTTTTTCTCCCCTACAGCTGCAGCAGAGAGAGCTATGAATGCAGAAGCCCATGCCGACAGACTGCTGAGGCTGGGCCAACAGGCTGGTGAGTACAAATCTATTTTGCAGTATATTGTTCAAATAGATAAGAAGGCGTACATTGCTTACTGCTAGTAGGTATACTGTTACTGTGTGAACTGAATAAATAAAACAGTTTGACTGACTAATATTGATGTGCAATAAGGATTCCTACAAAAAACTGTTGTGTTCTGGTATGTTGTTGTAGACATATAGAATATATACAGGTTCTTCACAGCAAATGTGGCTGTGACAGAATACAGTAATTAAGATTGTTCTGTGAACCAGCTGTAAGAAAAACTGTAGATGGTGGAGCTGTAAAATAAGATATAACTGAAATGTAAAATATATACTGCACTAAGCTCTGAACCCTAAATAATAATGTGTAAAGTTTCAAAGTGTGTTCCATCCAGAATTGCCTTGTGTTAACCTTTGCTTTTCAGATTGTAGTAATCCAAAGGATTCATGCACAGTACAATAAATATCTGTCATGCATGCATCACAGGATTACAAGTTTAGACTGTCTAACCAAGAGACTATTAGGCAGAAACCAGTGAACCAAAAAAAAGCAGTTCCCCAATAGCCCAGTGTGATGAGAAATAGTTTAGTTGCTAATTTTGCACACCTAGACATGGTTCAAATCCTGGGAGTAGATATCTGCACACAAGGAATCAGGAATAAATGTAAAAACAGTCAGGTAGTGTTAACAGATATTTTCTCCACAGGTTGTACAGGTAAGGAAATGTTGGCAATAGCTATATGAAGTGTATACTAATAAACTGTGTACAACTGTTCAACTGTCCCAACACATGCCTGCAAGTGACAGCAGGATAGGTACATACAACATGCACTCCTCCTGATACATGTCTCTCAAGTATCACACTTTCATGGCTACTGGTCACTGCAGCCAATAATCCTGGACACAGATAGGAAACCAGTTGAAGTATGCCAGTAGCACACTCACATAGCAGCACTTCAGGGTAACCCTCCTGTTCCAGATATGTAACCGTGACATGTATGAGTCCCCTCTAGTCATGTACCCAGAGTTGTCACAGTTTACTCCATACCATTCCACACTAACAGTTTAATAGGTATGTTTGTGCTGCAGAAGCTATGAACCATAGGCAGATGTAAAGTGAGCGCAAACCCATAGAGTATTGAGCAGTACTGTTGTGGAAAATAGAAACATAAACAGTTGTTAATGGACTTTTTGTCCCCCCCAATCTGGATCAATACAATAATTTATATACTATGGTTATGTTTTACTCAAAACCTAATGTTGGGACTTGTGTTCTATTATTGTTCATATATTTGATTGATTGCATGTTAACATACCTTGTTCAAATACCATTGTTGGTGGCCTGTTGCTGTCAATGTTACTGGCATGCTATTATGATGCATACTGTTGTTTCATTTATGCATGTGTTTGTTTTGCTATGCAACTGTCCCAGATCTGTTTTATGGACTTAATTGGAACACCCATGCATACTGTTATAACCAATCTGGAAATGTATTGTTTATGACTAACCAACATATTTTTTTAAAACCTCAACTTCATAGCACGTTTGGGAAGGCAGATCCCGGTGGAGCCACCTTTTCTGCCTCATCTGGCCATGGCACCAGGCCACACCACATCTGGGACCCAACCTGGGACTTCCTCATCCGCTGGTCCTGCACCACCTTCGGGTGGAACCACATAGCCACCTCAGGGGATGGGTCCCATCCCCACCCCGGGAGCAGGCATGGACAGGAGCCTGTCACCTGCAGTCAGTTCTGGGTTTTGGTGCCCAGTGCCATCTGAGATGAGTTGGGTCAGCAGCTGCACCAGACTGAGGGCTGTCTGGTGCACCTAGAGGGGCTGACCACCACTCCTGTCCAGCCCCCAGCACAACCACCTTTGGGTCCATGAAGGAGCAGTGGTGACTGCCAGTGGGTGTAAATCTCAGTCCCACTGTATCCATTTGGCACTGCGCAAAACCACACAAACCTGCTTAAAAGTGCCTTAGTCATGCTGTCTCCATCAGCCCTTGTTCTGCCAACTCTCAAACCCAGGATGCTGTGCACTACAATCACAGCAAAGTACAACTACACCATCTGAGCTGTAGGGATCTGTAATGCTTTCACAAACATATCATTCATTCTGGTCATTTAACATTAATGAAAAAAAGCAATCACTTTCTAGTCTGGAACCCAGGATACTGGGCACAACAATCACAGCAAACTACTTGTACACCCTCTCAACTGTAGGAACTTGTAATTTTTTTACAAACATATCATGCACAACAGTCATTCAACATAAGGGGGAATTATATATCTGTAGTACTTTTATATACATATATATGTATATATACATACCAATATATATTTGTAAATATATATATATATATATATATATATATATATATATATATATATGTATATATATATATATATATATATATATATATATATATATACATTTATTCATACAGAGATATATAGACAGATAAACAACTTCTTACTGCAACAAATCTGCAAAAGTCCCAACAAATGGGGGGGAGGGGGCGAGAATAAAGGGCAAACAATAGTGACATTTTTTGAAATATTATCAGGAATCACAGCAATAGGGCAACACACAAATGTACCACAGAAGTCACAGGAAAATAGAGTTGAATTTAATGAAGCGCTTTTCGTCTGTGGTATACACAGACTTCCTCAGACAAAAAGTATTATAATAGTATTGTAATACTTTTTGTCTGAGGAAGTCTGTGTATACCACAGACGAAAAGCGCTTCATTAAATTCAACTCTATTTTCCTGTGACTTCTGTGGTGCATTTGTGTGTTGCCCTATTGCTGTGATTCCTGATATTATTTCCTGGTTTGTGCTGTTTAGTACTTGATTTTTTGAAATATGGTTGTCATGCACGTAGAAGTCTGCTAGAGTGGCATGGTGTGCTTTAACATACAATGCCAGACAGATTCCAGGTCTAAAACATAAATGAATGTCAACATTTACTGATGTCAGTGCTAACATCATCCCAGTGATTTCTCAGAAACCCACAACTGTTGTGGCCAACAGACAAAACATATGAGCCGCACATCAGGACAGTGTCTAGACATCTGGACAGTGGAGAGGTATGACTGCAGTCATGTAACAGAATGGAAAAACCCATGACAGCCATCAACCATGTCACCCAGCACCTCCTGAACCACAGTAAGACCAACACAACACTAATCCAAATCAGCCCTGGGAAATTACCCATGTATATTCAAATATATTATGCACTGCAGGGATGGAACTGTAGGGAAAATCAGATAGTGGTGCATAAATGTCCACCCACAACCATTTGCACCACAGGTACAGCAACATACCAGTACCCCAAATTAACTCTAGAGTAGAACAACTGTTTGAACAAACATATCTTGATAATCAGTCACACAATACACTGACAGATACTGGCCCAACTCAGAGTGTACTGGGAATCCTGAGGTGTTACAGGACCTTTCTCAGTCTGCCCCTACAAACATACACACCTGATAGACCATCAGCAGCCATAGCAGCATGCACAGTCAGATAGGAAAAGGATCTGTGACACTTACATCTGCTACTCTCTCTACCCAGCCAAACAAACATCTACACACAACATTGCTACACAATCTTGGCAGTTGCTTCACAATGGCCAGGCATACATAACTCTCATATGTACAAATTTCCACAAAATGGCCAGGGTGTGAAACCATATTCATGGCCACTGCCACATACCACTTCCAGGAGTCTGCTAAGTCAATGGGATGATACCTTGAGTGCAGTCAATAAATAATGATATCACATACATCTAACCCTCTTACTGCAAGACATCTGGTCAACGCATGACATACTTGGGGGACGGGGGGCTGGAAAGAAGGACATATCTCACATAATGGTGTTACAAACAAAACAGTTGACAGTGTTACAGGCTTTTTTGTAACATAACATTCCTGAAGGATATGATGTCTAAAACACCAATGGATGTCAACAGTTACTGACTACAATCCTCCCATTATCCTACTGCTTCCACAAAAACAGATGTTATCTATGGAATAGATCAAACATAACAGGCGAACCCCTGGGCAGTCTGTGGAAATCAGGACAGTTGAGAGGTATGTCAGAGACATATTACTGTCAGACATCAAGTCACACAGAAAACGCATATCCAGATGAACCCTGTTAAACTAGCAACCCTCTATGTGTATAACAGCACTACTGACTTACAATCTGTACCTGATTCTGAAGCTTTGTTCCCCATGTTGCTGGGCTGTTTCCACATGTCCTCTCCTGGGAGGTATTCCCACCTAGTGCCTATGAAGCTGTAGCCCCTCATACTTCCAAAATGTACTCCGCACAAGCAAGAAAAAGGGGCAAGGCACGAATGAAGGTGGTAATTATAGCACTGTGTTGCTATGGCACTGGAAAAAGGAAAGACAACACAACTGCTCTGGATGAAAGTAGCAAGTGGGAGACACTGATTTGTGCACAGGCCATCACATGCTCATGAGCAGTACCTACAAAAGGAAAGCTGCTGCCTATGCAACACAGGCCTCAACCCATCTACACAAAGACAGACTGTGACTACACAAACCTAACCATTGTTGTGAGGGAACTCCTGAGCACTAGAAATGGTATGTCAATCATGTAAGCATGCAATGGAATGCAGAAGGGGGGATGCAATGATGCAAAATGGGACATTAAACACCAGGCCGCAACAAGACCTGCTGGACTCACATGCTGCTGTCCAGCACCTATGGCCATTACTGGTTGCCCTGCCTTCACTGACATGGAGCACATCTCTGGCCCCTGAGTCACCCCAGCAAAGGTCAGCTCATGTATGACTACTAATGGAGTCCCTGTTGTCCAGTGCTGAGTGTGTCACTGGCAGGCCAGCTACTTGGGATGTTGTAAGTATTCATATGTCACCTGTGAATGCTACTCTGATACATATGCTTGTCTTACAAATGTAAGAGATGTATATAGGGTATGTGCATACTACACGACAGATGCAGATGTGTGTGGTGAATAGTATGTGATATACCGAGCCAATACCTGACAACTGTCCAGAGTTTTGCAGACTAACCACATGTCTGCCTCATATTTGTAGTCAATGCCACAGACAATTGTGTATTGTTTGGCACATCACTGGCAACCCATTAAAGACTGAAGTCATAACAAATTAGCATAGATTTCATTGTCAGATGTCATATCCTGCAGTGTACACCTGTGAATGTGACACCGTCTTTGTTGGCAAACAAGTGTGTTTCAGCTACATTCATAAAGTGACACGATTTACTGGCCTTTGCCCACCACTGATGTGCACCTTTGTGGAGCTGTCTTACTCTAACAGGAGCTAGGTATCTTACCATGACACTCATGTCAATGCAAGTGTACCTTGTCCTGAAGGATGCTGTCATTTGTGCAGTCACTGACACCTGCTTTCTAGCTGTGGAGAGCACACCAGCTTTGCAAGTTCACTCATCCCATCATACGTTTAGACCCCAAATGGAGGCCCACAAAGCCACATGAGGTGGGGTGTTGAACATTAGCATACACATACACACCTCCAGGCTGGCCAAACAGTATGTTGCACGGTGACATCCCAAGTGCAGTTAATAGTTGACAAAACACTTACTCAAATCATAGCTAGCTACAGGCCTCCAACCATGACTATGGACATCCACCACACCTATTGGGACCTCCTGGAATCTGTCAGGATTCAATCATCTACCCTGCTCCTGGGTGACTTCACATGCCCAACCATAGCGGGCCTGACCTATGCCACCTGAACATTAATACACATAGATTCCTTGGCTTTGTCAATACAAATGCAGTGGATCAGCCAGTGAACACTCTTATGCTAGGTAGGAATCTCATGTACCTGATCCTAACCAACACGAGTAGCTACAGTAGCACTCCTACAGTGCCATCCCCCTTGGTAATATCTGACCACATAGCCATCACTGTTCAGGTCACCATCTCCCCTTCTCCCCCCCCCCCTTTACAATGTCAAACAGAATGAACTGTACACAAATGACTATAAATCCCCTCAGAGTAGGCGGAAGTAGCTGTACAGCCAATGTCCCATTTTTTGGAACTGGCAGCACTGTCCACGCCCACACCACAAATCTATGCAGGCACCCACATAACTGTATGGACTCAGTAGTACCTGACAGGACAACATCATCTCCCTCAAGGTAGGGTAAACACCTGTGGTGGACAGAAGCAATACACAAATACCATAATAGTTAGAAACAATTGGACGGGCCAAGAAGGAACAGGTGGCTCATTGGAAGCAATGTCACCTTGGTCTTTACAAGCAAATAAGGCCACAGGGGATGTACCCAAAGGCTCTCTTTAAGTGCAAATCAGACATATGCACCAAAGCAAATCACTAGGCCTTCCATACATGTGTCTTCAATTCCAGAGCAACATACAATTCTACTCTGTAGTTGTGGTCAATAACACCACATGCACATATGGCATAGATATAGGCAACCGGCTGCAGACAGGTGAAGTTTAAACACCACCCCCATGTCCCCCAGTGGTACACATGTGCATGTACAGCACCTGCCCCCCTCCCCTCATCATTAGGAAGTAGGTCTGTAATGCACTCTCAAAGGCAACACACAGAGGTCTCCATAGACATGATACCATCCCTGGCTCCATCCCACATAAACACAGGCACTGGCTCTCAGATCCATTGCACACTGTAGTCAAACACAGCCTGAGCACTGGTGTCATCCCATTTGCATTGAGGACAGCCATTGTCATCCCTATACACAAAGGTGGAGCAATCCACCAACCCAGCCAATATGATGCACATCAGCCTAACTAGCCTGCTTTGCAAGGGTGTGGGATGCAATATCAAGGAAATTATGAACAGGGACATCGACAACATTAAAATGCCTGTTCCCACACACCATGGTATTGTCAAAGGGAGATCAAGCCTGTGAATTTTACCTCTCTGCAGTGGTCAACAAACACAGGGATGAGGGGTAGATGGTGAACAATGCCTACTTTTTCCTAGCTCACCTAGCTCAATCCTCTCACACTAATCCCCAGGTGAACAGGATACATAAGCCTACACAGCTAGGCACCAACCTGTAGGTTACCAGATGGATAGCTAACTGGCCCAATGATAGTAGCCACTCAGTCAAAGTAGTAGAACCCACCTCTAATAGTAGATTCATCCACAGTGGTATATCCCAAGGATCAGTCTGGGAGCTTCTACTGTTTGAGATATATGTATCTGAGGTACAGGACAATAGCAGTGGTCTGTGGCTGACCAGGTTTATGGATGTTTGCAAGCTGCCCACTGTCTTACATCCCCCTACTGATGTGGCCATTCCCCAAGAGGCACTCACCCAATTACTTACCTGTACAAGAAGCATTACTGCAAATGGAATGCCAGAAGAGTCATTGCTCCCTCTGCTGTGGCAGATGTCATCCACTCTAAGTAAGATAGTAATAATATACTGAGCATGCGACTTGTGCACTGAGGTTGGTAGCAACCTGGCTGTTTCCCACCATGTGAGCACCATTGTACAGAATGCCATCTACATGGCCCACCTCACAAATATGGATATGTCATAGGTAGGCCATAGGTAGTTGTAAAGGGAGGGCAGACCTCTAGAGTATTGAGCAGTATTGTTGTAAAAATAGAGGGTGTAAGTGGGAGTAAGAGAGTTTGTGGTATGCTAAGTGAAGTCAAAGTGGATTAAGCATCTCTATGGTTAACCGTATGTTGGCATCACTTAGCGTCGCACAAAGCCGCGCAAAACCACATAAAGCCACTTAAAACTGCTTTAATCACTCTGTCTCCATCAGCCACTGTTCTGGCTAGCAACAAAATAATCAGCACTGCCAAGTCTCAAACCCAGGAATCTGCACACTATAGTCAGAGCAATGTACCACTACAACACTGGAGCTGATGCTTTTTCAAACATATTATGCAGTAGAGTCATTTAACAGTAGGGAAAAATCTCTGGAATCACTCAGGTTTTGTATATACATATATAAATATACATGGATGGAGATACATATATATCAAAAATATATTTATATATATATATATATATATATATATATATATATATATATATATATATATATATATATACATGTGTGTGTGTTGTTCGAGTAACAGGGTTTGTTTCAGCATACACGTTCTGTAGGATATGAGGTCTGGAACTGAAATTATGTCATCATTTACTGACAGAAATCCTCAGATCATCACAGTGCTTTACCAGAGAAATTAGAATAATTTGTGGAACAAAGACAAAATATGAGCAATAAACCTGGATGTTCTGCAATTTGCCAGTTGAGAGGTATGCTCAGAACCCTTTAGTGCAACAAATCTGGACCAAGCCTGACAAAGTGGGGGGAGAAAGCCATCAAGCAGAGCACCTCTTTGGCCCTCTTCAAAAGGAACCTTGATGACTGGATGGGAGAAAGGAAATTCACCCCAGGGAACACGTCAGTTGCCCTGCTAGACAGGGGTCCAGGGAAGTAAATAGTGTGGGAAGAAATAGCCAGGGAATTGTTATGACTAGGCTTGTATAGGCCCTAGGGCCGATAGCCAAGTAAAAACCTATGAAAATAGGGACATATCTGAAATACGTGACTAGATAAGCTGAGACAGTTGCTACAGTAACACCGTCTGTTTTAACATATATTGACTGAAACAGCACAACTGCAAGACTCAATTGCTTCTCATTAGTTAGTGCCTGAAATCCTCACATCATCCTACTGATTTGTCAGACATACATAACACTTATGGGGACCAGACCAAACATATGAGCCTGATAACTGGACATCCTATGAATATCTGGACATAACATGACATTAAGGAAAGTACACTAAGCTGCTTAGCATGTCAGCAAACACCATCCAAACTATAGTCAGACTGACACAACACTACCCCAAAGCTATGAGGAATTACACATGCATTTGCAAATATATCAGACACTACAGGGATGTAACAATAGTAAATAACAGTTACTGGTGTGAGCCTGCATACCCACAACACATTTCACAGTGACACACTGGTAAGCCAAATGAACAGTAAAGTATAATGACTATGTGAACATAAGATATCATTTTTGACACTCACACTCTACCCCTACATATACTGCCCCAAGTCACAGTGTAGTCTGACTTCGATGGTGGTACAGAACATGTCTCAGTCTGCCTCTACAAACATATACAGCTGACAGTCAGATAGAAAAGGAGCAATGACACTTAAATGTACCTCCTTCTCTACACAGTGCAGCAAACATTTACATACTACACTGCTACACAATCCTGACAGTCTGTTAACAATCACTACACATACACAGGCCACTGAACTGTACAGATTTCCACAGAATGTCCAGGCTCTGTCCTCATATATATGGCCTCTTCCTCATAACATGTCTGGCATTCTGCTACATTACTGGGATGATATCAGGAAGGAAGGCACTAACTAATGATAAACAATACCTATCAACCTCTTACTACATGATATCTGGACAAAGCCTGACATAATTGGTGGACAGAGGCCCAAAAACAAGGGCATAATTGAAATATTGCTGTTATAAACTGAGAAAGTTGCTGGCGTTACAGGGTTTGTTGTAACATATCTTAACTGAAGAATATGAAGTTAGAAACACAAATGGAAGTTAGCATTTACTGACTGCAATACCCAGGGTATGCTACTGATTTGCCAAGGGCAACAGCTGTCAGAGGAACAGACCAAACATAAGAGTCAACCCTCTGGCCATTCTGAGGATAGCCCTACAGTTGAGAGTTATGTCAACCACATAACACTGTCAGACTGAGACCCACACAGAATATCCATGTCCACACAAACCCTGTTAAACTATAATGAATCCAAATGTATAACAGCAATACTCACATTTTGTCCCTAAGTCTGCGACCTTCTCCCCCATTTTGTTGGGCTGTTTCCACATGTTTTGTTGTAAGAGGTATTTCCAACTATCGTCTGTGATGTTGTTGTTCATGCACCTCCATGATGTCCTCCTCACAGGCAAGAAAAAGGGGCAACACCCACATAAAGTACTCAATTATGGGAGTGTGTTGCCATGCCAATGGCTATAGGAATAACAATTAGCAAATGGGGGACACCAACTGTTGCACAGGCCATTGCCTTCTCATGAGCATTACCTACAAAAAGCAAGCTGATGCCTATGCAAAACAGGTCAATACCATTACATGTGTAGACAGAGACACACACACACACACATGCACACACACACACACACACACACACACACACACACACACACACACACACACACACACACACACACACACACACACACACACAGTAATAGAAACAGGAATTGGAATTCAAACCAACAATACTTGGGAAAAAAGGTATGTCAAACAAATAAGCATGTAATGGAATGCAGTTGGGGGCATGCAATAATGGGATATAGGATGTTAAACAAATATGTCTCATCAAGACTTGCTGTACTGATATAGTGCTGATCAGTACCTATGTCCATAGCATCTGGGTCTGTCTGCAATGACATAGATCACAGCTCAGGCCCCTGAGTCACCCCAGGAAGGAATGGCTCACATATGACTACTACTGGAGTGTCTGTTGAACAATACTGACTGTGACACTACTAGGCCAACTACTGGGATGTCATAGATATTCATATGTTACTTGTGAATACAACTATGATATACATGTTTGTCTCACAAATCTGAGAGACCTATACAGGGTATTTGCATAGTAAACTACTGCCGCAGATGTGTGTGTTGAACTGCATGTGAGATACTGAGCTCATACCATTCAACTGTCCAATGCTATGCACACTGACCATATATGTGCCTCATATTTGTAGTTATTTACTCATAGAGTTGTGTTATATCTGGAAAATCAATGGCAAATCTTTGAAGACTGACATTAGAACATACTAGCATACATATGAGTGTTGGACATCCTCCAGGGTATTTCTGTGAATGCAAAGGCTACTGTGCTATCAAATGAGTTAAGTATGCTACAGCAATATTAAGAAAGTGCCAGTAATTTTGGGCCATTGCCCCCATGTATGTGTGGCATCCTCCAGATGTCCTGCTCTAACAGGTTGGGAGGTATGACTGAGCAGCAAGAGGGTAAATACAGTGCACCTTGCTGACATAGACCATAAATGTATATTAGGCATTACCTGTGCACATGTATGTATGAGTAGGTGTACCTGGAAACCTCATAACAACAGACATGGGATGCAAAATGTCAGGTAAATAAGATGTACATGTTGTACACGTGTGTAATCTTAGATTCTGTGCATCCAACAGACATAAATTTCTATAGCTACTGGTTGTTGCATTGCTCTGACACAGACACGGGTACTGGAATAAGCATAATTATCAGGTTGAAATTGGAGATGTGTCTAATTGTGTTATGATGTTGTGTCTATTCCTACTACAAACAGCTATATGAGCACCTACATAGCTGTATGAACTAACCAATACTTCACTCGTAAAACCTGCCTCCACCATGGTAGAGTAATCCCCTTTGCTGGACAGCAGCAATGCACAAACCACATAATCGGTCTCTATATTGGCTGTACAGGGCCAAGTAGGAGCAGGTACCAACTTTGAAGCAAGTCAACCTTTGTCTGAATGAGCATATAAGGTCACAGGTAAATTACTGTAATGCTAACTATGAGTACGAATCGAACACATCCACCAAGGCCAATCACAAGGCCATCTTCACATACGTCTTCAATCTCAGAGGCAACAACCCACTCCACCATGTAATGATGGTCAATCACACCACATACACACAGCATAGCTATAGCCAAACCACTGCAGACAGGTTAAGGGCAAACATCATCCCCCTGTCCCACCATCATTATAGGTAGATATGTGCAGCACCCACACCCCTCCCCTCATCATCAGGGAGCAGGTACATAATGCCTATTCAAAATCAACAAAAGCAAGTCTCCATGGGACCTGATAACATTCCTGTCTGCATTCTACATGAACTCAGGCATATGCTCCCAGCTCCATTAAACACTGTACACAAGCAAAGCCTAAGCACCATTGACATCCCATCTGCAAGAAGACAGCCACTGTCATCCCTCTACACAAAGGTGAACGATGAATGGTGGGTTATGCAACATAGTAGCCCTCATTGGGGGGGGGGTTAACATGAGACATCAGGAACAGGAGTGCAATGCAAATTCATATTGTGCTGATAGATGACAGGGGTATGATGTGGTTGTAAGCGGTGGCTAATGATAGTCAATATTGATGTGCAGGTTCTGTAAATAACTTTGATCAATGTATGAGGTCCTGTGATGTGTTTCCCTGTTTATGTCTTCCAGGTGACATGTAGCGACAAAGACAACCTGCATATACTGCAGCCGAAAATACAGCCATCATGGATACCATCATCCAGCACCATGGGGTGATGTTTGCCTATGGCCAACACAATCTGTGGGAGTGGACTGCCCTGTGGGATGACCTTGTCCACAGAGTTAAGAACTTGGGCCACCATGGACGCACATATGATAAGGTCAGGCATCAGGCAACTGACCTGATATGTCATGCTGGCAAAGGGCTGCTGCCGTGGCCAGGGACTGTACCAATACAGGCCCCACTTACAACAACAGAGGACCTCCTTGCCAACCTTCGGGTAGCCACCACACACCAGCCAAGCCAAGAAACACAAGTCATGGAGGTGGGTGGCACCCAGGCAACAGGTGAGGAGCATCCAGGTAAGGCCCCAGTGCACATTAATTGAATACTGTCGCAGTCATACTGGATTCTGTAGAGTATCTAGATGCATATGTCAGGTCAAACTACTTTTGTGGGTGGGGTTTGTAATGCACACAAGTGCACATCTATGGTGAAGGGCAGCAAATTGTGTACTATCAGAGCTTGTACTGTACATGTGCAGAAAAGTAGCATTCATTTTGTACCAATGCCACATGTGAGCCTGCTGACAATACCTCTCCCCCACAACCACATATGTCCCTCTGGTCTGGATGTGGGACAGCAGACTGAAGCCAGTGAGTATGGGATTGTCCTGTTGTGGCTCACCAGTACCCCAGGCATGTTAGGGTCATGGATGTTACCATGCACATATCTGTTACTCTCAGCCATATTGTGATATGTGCATGTTCACTTGTGGTGGGGTTAATGGCATTGCATCAGAGTGGTCATCACACAGGCCTATTTGCAGGAGATGTAACATATCTGTAGCATACCTCACAACCTGTCATTGCAAGAAATCTGAACAAAGACTGGCAAAATGGGGGGACAAAGGCCCAAAAACTAGGGACATTTTCTAAAATTAGTCTTATACAGTGAATATAAAAGGTGTACACACCCCTGTTAAAATGCCAGGTATTTCTTATATACAAAAATGAGACCACTATAAAACATTTCCAAACTCTTCCGACCTTTAATGTGATCTATAACCTGTACAATTCATTTGTAAAAAAAACAGATCTGTTAGGGGAACAATTACAACAAATAAAAAACATACAATAAGGTAGATGCATAGGTTTGCACAGGCTAAAGCTAATACTGTGTTGAAGCAACTTTTGATATAATTACAGCATTATTTCTTCTTGGGTACACACCTGCCATCAATTACATAGACTCTTTAATTAACACTAAATAAAGGTCAGCTGTCTTACTAGGATTTTCCTGACATTTACCCAATTGCCTGCTACAGCAACAGCCATGGTTTGCATAGAGATTACACAGCAGCAAAGGGATTTCATTGTTGAAAGGTATCAGCACAGAGAAGGGTACAAAAACATTTCCACAGCATTGCATATACAATGGAACATGGTGATGACAGTCATCAAAAGGTGGTGAAAAAACAGGGCATAAGTGACATTTCAAAGAAGTGGACATCCCTTGAAATCTGTTGAAAGACAAGACCCAAACTGGTCAGAAGGCTGCCAGGAGACCTACAGCAACAGTAAAAGAGTTGCAGTAATCTCTGGCAGGTGTTGGTTGTGTACTACATGTAACAACAATCTCCCAAATTCTCCACATGTCTGGTCTATGGAGTAGGGTTGGAAGATGGAAGCCTTTTTCTCACACAGAACAACATCCAGGTCTGGCTAAATTCCCAACATCATCAGGTCTACTAAAAGCATGTGGGAAAATGTGTTATGGTGTAATGAGATCAAGGTTGCACTGTTTGGCCACAATTCCAAAAGGTTTGTCTGACACAATAACACCACTGTGCATCACCAAAAGAATGCCATTCCCACAGTAAAGCATGGTGATGGCAGTGTCCTGCTTTGGGGTTGCTGTTCATAAGCTGGAAGTGGGCCTTTAGCTAAGGTGGAGGGGAATATGAACAGTTCCAAATACCAGTCCCTTTTTGCCCAAAATCTTCAGGTGTCTGCTAGAAAGCTGTAGATGAAGAGGAATGTCACCTTTCCACATAACAAGGACCAAAACCATACATCCAAATTAGAAAGAGAATGGCTTCACCAGAAGACAGCCAATGTTTTGGAATGGTCCAGCCAGAATCCACACCTACTTCCAATCGAAAATCTGTGGGGTGCCCTGAAGGGGGCTGTGCACAAGAGATGCCCATGCAATCTGACAGAGTTGAAGGACTTCTGCAAGGGAGAGTGTGCAAATATTGCTAAGTCAAGATGTGCCATGCTGATAGACATCTTCCCAAGATGATTGACTGCTGTAATAAATCAAAATGTGCTTTAACAAAGTATTAGTTTAAGGGTGTGCACACTCATGCAACCAGCCTGTTGTACATACTTCTTTTTCTATATGTTATCCCTAACTGATGTGTTTGTTCTTCAATTGGATTGCACAGGTTATAGGTCACATTAAAGGTGGGAAAGATTATGACATAATTTATGTGGTCTCATGTTATATATCAGAAAAACATGGTATGTTAACAGGGGTGTGTGCACTTATTATACCCACTGTAAGCTTAGAAGGTTGTTAGAGTAACCGGTTTTGTTTTAACATACATTTACTGCAGGTTTTGAAGTATGAAACTCAAATTATGTAATTCATTAGTGATGCCAATCCTCAGATCATTCCAGTAATGTGTCAGACAAACACAGGATTTATGAGGAATAGATCAAAAATATGAGCCACACATCTAGACAGTCAGCAAAACTCTGTACAGTTGAGAGGTATGTTTTGTAGGAGTTGCCACTGTGCTGTGCAGCAATAATGTGTACGTGGCTGCAGTGTGTGCTAGGTGAAGGCCCATCACCTACTAACACTACTCATGTATCCCAGAGGAGTATATTAGTAGTAACATTAACTGAAAAGGGCTGCACTGCATGATGTTGACGGCCTGAACAGAGTGTGTTTGTTGTGGTCTGACTGTGTCATGAATGTCACCAGCTGGCTATTGTGAGGTCTGTGTAATGCCTTTGTGCCACCTCAACTGTATGTGTCTGTGTGTATGTCCATATGTGTGTGTGTGTGTGTGTGTGTGTGTGTGTGTGTGTGTGTGTGCGTGCGCGCGCATGTGTGTGTGTACCAGCAAACCTTATAGTGCAGGTATTAATTTAAAAATGTCTTCACCTCACAGGTGGACATGGTAGTCGTGGTCGTCCCACTCAGAATCTGATGTCAGTGTCTCTTTTGACTCTGACAATCATGGTGGTCATAGTGGGGCACAGAAGGGGTTGTCAGGGGCTGAATCTGTGCCATCGGTTGGCATCCCACAGTCATCCCCAATGTCCCTGCACACACTCACAGTGACCACAAATATCCCATCCCCAGCACCACAGATAATGGACAGTTGGCAAGTGGTGGCATGGAAAAGGCTAGTGTGGTGACTATGGCAAGTGTGAGTGTAGCCACTAGCCATAGCCAGAGTGCAGGTGAGGTCCCACACAGGCAGATGGACAGGAGTGCTCAAAGGAGGACTGCTGCCCATCAAGCTGCTGTCGCAAGTGCCACAGCAGGTGTCACCAGATATATGTTTCGGGCTATCATGGATGCACAGGCACGCAGTGAATGTAACACCAGACAAATACTCAGGGTCTTGGATGCAATTCTTCCTGGCTTACATGTCGACATACATGACCTTATTGAGGCCACACATCAAAATACTGAGGTCATGAATAGATGGCGGGGTGAGACCTTTGCAATCCTCGACCGTGGCATGTCTGCGCTAGAACGTGTGGTAGTAGATGGGTGTTGGCCATGTGGATGTAGGTCAGCACCAATGTCAGCTGAGAATCTATGGGGCCATGCACCTTCAAACTCCCATAGTGGCAGTACCAGCACTAGTGAAGAGGTGGTGCTGTCGACACCACAATGGAGCAGGTCATGTGCACGTGGTCCTGGCCGGTCCCATCAGGGACAAAGATCCAGCAGACAGCAATCACAATCAGGAAGCAGTACTGTATCTGGCATTGGGCCTGGTGGTTCCAGTGAGACCACTGGCAGGACCAGTTCCTGTGCCCGTGGTCAGAGATGGTGCACTGTACACCCTGCCCTGTACAGTCCACAGCTGTCCAACTTACCCCTGTGTAGGGCAGCCACCTGGCGTGACTATGTGCGCGCACACACACACACACACACACACACACACACATACACACACACACACACACACACACACACACACACACACACACACACAGCTGTATCAAAGACAGGTCACCTCCAGGCACACACAGCACCTCAGCACAGCCCATTTATAGAATACCCCTCCAAACACACACACATAATGTTAACTGTATGGCCCACCCTAGGCCTCTGGCAAACCCACACCCCCCCCCCTGTGCATATGATGATACCTGTGCCACAACCCTGTCATCCATACCGTCGATGCAGGGACATGCTAATATGGGTCTGATGCATGGAGGGAATATAGTACAGTGTAGCTATGTAATGCTGTGTTAGGTGCTGTCTGCCTGCATCTGTCAAGGGTACACATAAAAGTATATATACCTTATTAGCCATGATGCATTATTGCTGTTAGTACCACTGAATGAATGTAGTCTGATATGTTGTATTCTGTTTGTGTGCCAGGTGTCTGTGTGTCTGGAGGCTGCAGCCCTGCAGACATTACCAACGTGGAGTATGGCAGAGTGGAAACACATCGACCATGTCAGAGCCGAGGTACAGCTGTATATGTACACATTTAACAGGTCTGTTTAACAGTTACTGCATATACCACAGAGCTTATATGGCTGAAGGGTGTATACAGGTAAGTTATGGTGGTTGACAGCAGCCCTTGTAAAGTGGATAATGGTAAGTGTAGTGGGTGGAACACAGCTCAGACTGATAAAACCCACACCCCCAGAGGATATTGTGTTGACCAAACACGCAGAGAATACTGTTCACACATACACACACACACACACACACACACACACACACACACACACACACACACACACACACACACACACGTGCACGATCACCAGTGTTGGGTTTGGAACCCTTACCCATCTAGTTAGTGGTACTCCAGTGTTATGCGGTTATTGCAGGTGGCACAGAATTAATAGTGTGATGACTGTTCCAAGGTACCTGTAAAATGAATAACAACATGTGCCCTTGTGAGGTATGGCAATGTGGGGTGTACTGGGTGTGGAAGAACTCAGACTGTCACCTATGAGTCTTCATACTCGCAAACACTGCTATACACACCAGTGCACACTCAATTGCCAGTACTAATATTAGCAGCCCTGCCTATCATGTTATTCATTTCATACTGTTACATAGCTGTTGCATGCTGCACAGGGCTTATAGGGCTGCACAGTGTCCAAAAATACTTCTATGGTGGATGTGAACTGCGGCCTTTGCAAAGTGGACCTTGGGATGTTTATTGAGAGTACCATGGCCTAAAATTGTAAACCACAGCCACCCAATGGATATAGTTTTCACTCAAACACACAGGATACTGCTCTTAGACAAGCGTGCACACACACACAACACACACACACACACACACACACACACACACACACACACACACACACACACACACACACACACACACACATTTGGCAGGACTGAGATTAAAACCCCTACCTATCTCGTTATTCCTAATACAATATTATGCATTTATTGCATGCACCACAAAGCTTACAGGGTGCAGAGAGTCCCACAGTTCTTATAAGGTGAACAACATCACCAGCCCTTGTAAAGTATAGCAATGGGCAGTGTATTAGTAGAGTGAGGCTTCCAAATGATGTAGCACACAAACACATACACATTTGCCAGGACTCAGATTAGAACCCCTACTACTGTAGTCATTGGTACTATAGTGATATGCAGTTACTGCACACACTGCAAAACTTATAGGGTGAAGTGTGTCCCAAGGTACCTATATAGTGAATAACATCATCAGCCCTTGTAAGGTATGGCAATGGTAGGTGTACTGGGTGAGAAGGGCCTCAAACTACTTTCACCCATATGTTTACACACTCACAAATACTTTTATACACACTAATACACACACACACACACACACACACACACACACACACACACACACACACACACACACACACACACACACACACACACACACACACACACACACACACACACACACACACACACACGGACGTTTACCAGTACTGAGATCCATAGGTTCACAGGTTCATAGGTGTATACTAGGTGAATGATGGAACCTTTCTAAGCCTAGCCCATGGGAATACCCTGGCATTGTGCCACCTGATGATAGTCCCCAGTGTGTCTAACGAGTATAGCCACTGGAGTCATCCCCGGGGTGGGATTTCCATTCCCCATCCACTCATCCAGATTTCTCTTGAAGAGGGAGAGTGAGGTGCTCTGCTTGACATTATGTGAAGTCTATTCCATATTGTGGGCAGTCTCTGGGTTATGAACCTGTCCCTCCAGCATGTTCTAATGATTGTGGAAATGGGGTTGAGGTCTCTGGGGCATGTGGTGTGGATGGAGTGGGTTCTTTAGATGTAGCATTCCTGACAGAGCTGGGTCAGACATGGCGTGGTAAGTCAGGCAGAGATCGCTTCTAAGTAGCCAATATGAGACAGAGAATAGTTGGAGTTATTAGAATCTGTCCATATTGGGCAAGTGTTTAAGGCCTAGGTTCCTCTTTGTGAGGTACTTTTGCAGCCTCTTCAGTTGTTGCAGGTTTCCAGTGAGGTAGGTGCCAAATGGGCCATTGTACTCGTTGATTGGCCTAATGAGGGGAAAGCAGAGGGAGACAATGACCTCTTACTTCCTGGATGTAACACCCTTAATAATGATAACAAAAATTAAGGCCCGGAGAAACAGAAAAGTAAATCCGTTTTAATACAGAGATGATAAGCTTAGGGTAGAGATCATGGAGTACGTTTGGCAGATTAGGCTTAATGCTATAAGCCTCCCTGGCCTCAATGATAGTACATCTATTTTTCTGTTGCTAAAACAAAGAAGTTATTTGATTTAAGGATGAATTGATAACCTTTTTCTGTGCAATTTTTTCATGTGCAATATATATTTAAATGCATACATCAATTTATTATTATATAAAATGTGCATTAGTTAGGTTTGTAATGCATTATGTATATATTCATTACTTTTTATATTTTATTTTATAGTATATGAAAGTTGATTTGGAGTCTGTGGGTTTAGTTGTGTGTGTATATATTTTTTAACATTATTTTTAATTATATGTTTTTAACACATTTTGCATAATAATGTTTATTGTGGACTAACCAATTAATTAATTAATCAATTTTTGTGGTTGATTGGTTGAAGTGTGGTGATGTCAGAGTATAATAGTTATAGTTTTTTAGCCTCCCATTAACTCTGAAGAAGCCATTTGTTAATGGTGAAAGCGCTTAGTTTTTGGAGGTGTATTTTCATGTATTAAAGTGGATTTACTTTTCTGTTTGTCAGGGACTTCATTTTTGTTATCAGTTTCTACCCTTGTTGGGTACATTTGTGTTTTATACCCTTAGTAATGAGATGTGCCACATAGAAGGACTTTCTGAACACAATGGCACTATGGTGGTCAACAGAGAGCTCACTGTCAACCTGTGTTCCCAATTCTCTTATAATTACTTCAATGTTCAGTGGACTACCATCAATGTGGTAATTCATGGGAACTATGTTGTTCCCAAAGAGGATGTCAGCACATTTTCTGGCATTGAGCTTGAGCCCAGGGTTCTGACACCAGTCATAGGTCTCAGTGAGGCCTTTGTGCAGGATGTCAACATCACATGGGGAGGTAATAATTGCACCCATCTTGCAGTCATCTGCAAACATTGTCAGCCTGAGTCCCTATGTGTTGGGCTGGACATCAGAGGTGTAGATCCTGAACACGAGGGGACCTAGGACCAAACCCTGTGGGACTCCACTTGTGACTAGTCAGCAGTCTGACATGGAGTCCACTACTTTCACTTCATGGTTTCTATCTGTGAGCCAGTTTGCAAGCCACCTAGTGATATAGGGGTTGATGCCTAGCTGAGTGTGTTTGTCTATGATTCCTGAGTGGGGAATGGTATCCAAGGATTAGAAGGCCCACCTATCTTGTTATTTTTCCATACTGTTACATAGTTATTGCACATGGCACAGAGCTTATTGTGCTACAGAGTGTCTACAGCTACCTCTGCAGCATTTGACCTTGTAAAGTGGACATTGGGACATGTACTGGGTGGGTAACAGCAAAAAATTGCAAACTACACCACTCAATTGATATGGTTCTCACACACACTTACCAAGATTGAGAGTAGAACCCCTACCCATCTCGTTACTGCTAATATAGTGCTATGCATTTATCATATGTGCCAGGAAGCTTATAGGATGAAGGGTGTTCCAAGGTACTTCTAAGGTGAGGAACATCACTGGCCCTTGTAAACTATGGCAATGGGTGATGGATTGGGTGAGAGAGGTCACAAAATACTTTAACCTACACATACACACACTTAAATACACTCACACCCACATTTGCCAGGACTGAGATTAAAACCCCTGCCTAACTAGTTATTTGTACTATGCACTTATCACACATGCCACAGAGCTTGCAGGGCTGTGGGCTGCCCAAAGGTACTTCTAAGGTGACTGACATCAACAGGACTGCTAAAGTAGGGCAATGGCAAGTGAACTGGGTGTAAACAGTGTCAAAGTCTTTAACCTACAGACAGACAGACACACACACACACACACACACACACACACACACACACACACACACACACACACACACACACACACACACACACACACACACACACACACACTATTACATTTGCCAGGACTGAGATGAGAACCCCTACATAAAAGGTTATTTATACTAGAGTGTTATGCAGTTATCACACACACTATAGAGCTTACAGGAGTAAGGCCAGTCCAACGGTACTTCTAAGGTTAATAAAATCAGCAGATGTTCTAAAATAGGGCAATGGGAAGTGTATTGGGTGGGTAAGGCATCATAATATTTAGACCTACACACACACATACACACACACGCACACACGCACACACACACACACACACACACACACACACACACACACACACACACACACACACACACACTAAAAGGTAGGTGATGTGATATTCTAGCCCCCACCTCAGTACCATCAGACAATGAATCTCATCTTCATACTGGCACATGCCAGTGGTTACAACTGGTATGCAACTTTCTGCAGCAGGACATCACTTTATGCCATTCAGAGTATCCTTGTGTATGACTCACTCTCCGTGTGTGGCTTCCTGTGTGGGTCACTCTATCACTGTCTATCCCTCTCTTCCCCATATCTATGTCTGTGTATGCTTGACATATTGTAATATGTTACCCATATATATGTGTGTGTGTATATCACATGCAACAGATGTAGATATACCACATGTGTGCCACCTACAGCTGCCTGTGAGAAATCCTGTCTGATGGGTGTATGCAGAGACAGGTTTACATAGCTGTGTGCATGCAAAGACAATTGCACAATACAGAGATGTATAGTCTGATGTGGTCTCAGACATGGGATTCCCTTTTCTAAGTGTAGGACCATGCTCAGTTTGACCTTCTACAGTAAGTGTGGAAATCCATTCCAGGGATAGTTGTACTCCAGTCCAGGGTGTTGTGTGCTACAGCCTTACCTTGCAACCAGTTTGTGCAAGATATCTGGTGATAGGCTGCCAATATGGGGAAACAATGGGCCAAACATAGTGGGTACTGCAACTATTGTTCTTATCAATGTACAAGTTGCTTGAGTTACAGGGTTTGTTTTAGCAGACATTTTCTGACATATGAAATGTTTGACACTGTACTGTATTGTGTCATTACCTACTGACAAATATAATTGGATCATCACAGTTATTTATCAGAGAAATACAAGATGGATGATGCACAGACCTATATTATGAGGCAAAGGCTAGACATTCTTGAACAATCCTGCCAGTTGGGAGATGTGTCTATGGACAATTGACTGATGAAGCTGTGTAAAAGTTCCAGCACCTTGGTCATATGCTGGCTGGGGATCTCCTGGTTGTGCAGTATTCTTCTTACCTGAAAGGTCATATCCTGGCATGGCCATACCTGTCAGCTGTACAGATTTTCACAGATTATCTGGGTTCATGCCTTATATATCTGGTCGGTTTCCTTTAACATTGTTGTTTTCTAGCACATTTGTGGCAAATCACTCAGGGTTGCAGTCAGGGAATATTGACAGAACATTAGAGTTTCAGACTTCACATCCTTCATGACATCCATGCTAATAAACACCCCCTCTGTTATTCTATCAACTTTCTAACATTATGAGAGCAGTATTTAAAATGTGTCCTTATAGTTGGGCCTTTATTCCACCATTATGTATGGCTTTGTCCAGATTTCTTCCTCTACGAGGTTGAGAGGTATGCTACTAGCATTTAGCAGCATGGCCTTACATTTGCATTTTGTTGACTGTTATGTTGGTAGTATGGATCCCATGACATTCCCTACAAAGGCACTATGGATGAGACACTGGCCATTGCCAGAGGCCAGTAGGCCATGTGAGACTGATGCAGGCCATCTGTTGCAAGGCAGTGCATTCTGTCACTTATATGTTCCCAGGCTGCCAGACAGTGGACCCCCCTGGGGTAACAATGTTAAGTGACAGAACGCACTGCTGTGCTACTAGGCACCATACCTCTATACATATGTGAGCCAGACATCTGGACAAAGCCATGAGTAATTGTGTGACAAAGGCCTAAATATATGGACCATTGTAGCTACTGGCTTTACAAACCTGGAAGGGTGATACAATACAAGATTTTGCGTTAGCATGCATTTTCTATAGGGTATGAAGCTTGAGACACTACAATCCATCAATATTTTCTGATTTTAGACCTTTGTGGTTTGCCAATGATTTGCAGACAACCACTATTTCAGACTAAAGACAGCACAAATATGATGCAAACCTGTGAACATTCTGCGAAAGGTCTGTACAGTTGTGAGGTATGGAAGGCACTATGTAGGTTACTCCAGCCTGTGTACTGTTCATATGTGTGGCCTCCAGTACATGGCCTGTCCAGCTTCCTGGCAATAATGGATATTGACATCTGGGCAGTGTGTACAACTCCCACCATAGGTGTAGCTGACATGCAAAATAGTTGGCATTGCATTTCGTGGAACATGGCCCTGTCTACCGCAGTACTGTACCTAGGCGACTAGGACACAACAGCCATGAGAAGTTGCTGGCCACATTCTGACAGTATTCCCCACACATATGAATATCTCATTGACCCCTGCATATTGTGGACATGCAACAAGTTATCCATGTTGACTGTCAATGTGTGCTGTGCTGCTACTACCCTACAAACTTATATGTTACTGCATTTCTATGTGAATATGGGTTTGGGGGGGCACACCTGTCAACAGTACACATTTGCACAGACTGTGCTGATATTGGCTTAACATTTTGGTTCCATTCAACACAGTATTGTGCCCATGTCTTGGAGAATAGAGGTGTATCACTAGAGACCACAGGTTAGATTGCACTGGCATACAATTGAGTTTCAGACTTCTTACCCACCAGATTCTTACTGCAAATACAAGACCTGCTGTGATATCACTGTGTAAGTCTGTAGGGGGTATTCCACCATTTGTGTGCCTTTGCCAGACATTATTTTATGGTTTTCTATGGCTAACTTGCTGTGTGAGTCTAGGGGTCAGTATGGGATCCCCACAGTGACATCTATGCATGTGACCTGTGACCCCCCCCCCTTAGTTGCCCCCCCACATATACTGCAGTGGAATGTGACACCTTAAATGATACTGCATAGTGTGGGGAAGCCAGTATTGTGGAGAAATTTCCTGGTGTCCCACATAGCTGTCAGTTGTCTGCTGCTATTCCAGTAGGCCACCCCATTCCCTTGCATGCATGCAGCATTACCACAGATATGCTACCAAAACATTGTAATCCATTCATTTATTGTTAAGAAGAATGACTTACCTTGTGCCTGTGGCAGTTGTGAGGATGGTGCTTGAGGGCTGCCTATGTTGGATGCACACAGTACAGTGCCTATACATGGTAAGTTACAGCTAATGTGATGTCTGTGTCATCCATTTTACTGTGTGTGTGAGTCAGAGAGAGGTGTCAGTCCCTGGGTCCCTACAGTGTCAGTGTGTGTGCTATGCATTGCCTCTTTGCCAAGGCCTGGGCATACTGGGCACACCTCTGTCTGCCTATGGGAGCAGGCTCAGGGGCTTCCTCTTTTGAGTCTCTCCATGCCTGTGGAGACCTTGGCAATTGTGGGGGGCTGTGTGGCCATTCCCCGTGCTGTTCCTGCTGCAACTGTTTCCACAGGATCATATTGTGTAGCATGGCACATACTATGAACATGTGTGCAGATGTGGCTGGAGAGTATTGCAAGGCTCCACCAGATATGTCAAGGCAGCGGAATCGTGACTTGAGCATCCCAAACACACGCTCTATAGTGATCCTGGTTTGTGCGTACCTCATTATGGTGCTCTTCAGTGGGTGTGTGCATTTATGATGGGTGTCATCATCCATGGCTCCAGTGCATAGCCATCATCCCCCACCAGATGGCCATACGGGATGTCCCCACTGGCAAATGCCTAGTACAGCTGTGACGAATGCCAGATGTGGGAGTCGTAATATCTTCCAGGGCTGCCAGCGCACACATTCATGATAACGCCATGGGCATTGCATATGACCTGGCAGTTGATGGAGGGGAATCCGTTGTGGTTTATGTAGACCCTGCCCTGTTCACCCAGTGGTGCTTTGATGTGGATGTGCATGCAGTCTATGGCACCCAGTACCTCTGGGTATTCTGCTACATGGTGGAAGAGACACAAATTACTGGTCCTCTCCTCATGGGTGTTGGGGAAGTAAATGTGCTCACCGGCATGTGGTAGCATAGCATCCAGGAACTGGTGGAGTACCCTGGATGCAGATGCCTGTGAGACCTTGTATTCTGCTGTTCCCTTTTTTTCCCCTTTTTCCCTTCCCATTTCTACCCCTTTTAAGCTCAGAGCCATGCTGTGGAAATCTGGTGCACAAATGTAAACAGTCTTGTTATTAATGATTTTTTTTTGTTTGTTTTACACTTGGTGTGTGCCATGCAAACCCATTTAGCTAAGGTAAACAATGAAAAATGGCCCTTCCCTGGACACAAACACTGTTCATTTCATGGAATAAGTCAATACAGCCTCAGACACACCCCATTGCTTAGCTTTGGTTAGCTAAGCTCATCTGGGAGCTGTGGGGCTCCAATGTGCTTACACCAAGCATGACACACTCACTTTTAATGTCTGCTGCTCCTCCTCCTTACACCACTGCTTTATAGCACCTACACGGTTAGGTGCAGCTTGGCAGTTTGCTTCTTTTTGTGATTCAGTTTTGTGATTCAGTAAATTTCCCTCATTAGCATACCCCACTGCCTTAGTCCCTAGGTACAGTACTACCCCAGAGCCTTTCCCCTTAGCAACCACTGTTCCCTGTTATTGTTTTGATTCTGCATGCCATAGATTATAATGGCAAAATGCAGATTTCACTTAAAATTGCCTTTTCGCATTTTTTTTTTTATTTTCGGCAGATCCCATTTAAGCGTTGCTGCCCTAAGCTTAAACTGCTGAGATCGGCCAAAAAAAAACCTTTTATTTTTATAATTTTGCAACACTTTTCCATGCCAATGGCCATATATTTGGTCATTGACCTGCCCAAGGATTAGAATACATGCTTTGGTTTTAGCTGTCATGCGTCCGTTTTGATTTTTGCAGAAATGCATTCGGCTAGTAGCTGAATACATTTCTGAATGCTACACTGTTCTGCCACGGATGCCTGCTCGCTTACTGGATCACTAATTGACCTCATTTGCATGCTTTGCAACAGCAAATGAGGTCATTAGCAAAATCAACTCATGTCTGTGGCAGAATAGTGTTGCCAGGCTCATAGACATCCCCAGGCTTGTCTTCTGGATTGCTGTGTGGCCATATTCCATGCAGGAATAGCTACACTATTCCTGCATGGAAATTTTAGCTTATTGAATCCCGTGAATTGTTCCAGATACATACTAATGTGTACTAAGCACCTATCAACATCCTGGCTCTGTAGCTGTACATCTCCAGGAAAAGTATAAAGTCTGTTACCAACTATCACACTGTCTTTATCCACACCACCTTCTGCCTAAGCATCTCTTAATTCTTTTACCACTCATTTCATTTATGTCTCATAATTAAATCAACTTTTTGCTTTTTACCCTTTGCAAATAACTATGCACTCTGCATTCTGACTTCTACCCTACTGCATAGTTATTTAACTATATCTGTATAGAATATAATTGGTATAAGAAGCCTTACTATTTTATCTATAGTTACTATCTTATCTATTTTGACACTGCAAAAACTTATTTTAGTTGTATTCAGCCTGACATTGTTGATATTGTAAAAATATTTTGTTTGTACTGCATGTACTGGAGTTTTCTCCCTGGGTTTCCACTGAAAAGGGACCATTTTGCCGAGCTGGACCTCCCCAGTCAATAAATGTAAAATAAAGGGGAGATAGTACTATGAAGTTTGTAGTTGATTTACTAGAGTGCTATCTGTCTAAAAGAACAATATAAGACTGCACACAAGCAGCAATGCATTTCTTAGCACAAAACCAGCACCTTTTCTTCAAACAGCTGAGAGAAGCATTTCAGTGCATAGTTATAGCACTGATTTGGGGTATTCTAAAAAGTGTGGCTAGACTAACTTTGGTATGAGCACTAACACAAGGCAACTAATAAATAATGACTTTAGGCTAGCTATGAGATTGTCTTAGATGTGCAGCACTATACCTCTGCTTTACTCTGCTGTTTATGCATCTGTAACTGAGAGGTGAAGTTAACTAAAGTACCTAAAAGGCAATTTGAAGTTTCTGTATCATCTGTCAAGTACAGCATTGCACAACACTGCACAGAGCCCCACTACACACTGATAAACTGAGTGGAAAAGTAAAAGATCCAATAAGAAAGTAGTAAGAACTCCGGTCAATAATGCCTACCCTTTAGAAACAGCAGCAAAGTACTCCCTGCCATTGAATAACTTGCTCTCAGCAAGTTTACACTCAGAATAGAAAAACAACTGAAAACTATACTTTAATGTATGATTAAGTAGTAAAAGTAGAAAAAAGACTAAATTCACAGGGAAAACACCTTTATTATCTAGAGAGAGATGTTATCTAATACATTAATAAAGGAGGACACAGTGTAGCAAAATGGAGAATCTATTAGCTACACAAGCAACCATACAACTAAGAAATGCACAATATCATCTACTTTAACTGAGCTGTGATTTAATATAAAAAAGTGGTAAAAGTGTTAAATTGCATGGAAGAACACTTTAATTAACTAGAATGGGATGCAATCAGATATTTTAACAGCTAGACAACAATTCAAGACACAACACCAGCAAGTTTAAACAAACTGCAAAACAATTATAAAATTTAATTTGTCATTACAAGTATAGAAATCACCAAATGACTTTAAGTGCAACAATTCAAAGTACCTTCTTGATATTTTGTGAAGTTTAATTAAATGATATTTGTACTGATAGCAAACTAGAGATATTTTCTGGAACCCTCACTTGCACACACTATGAAGTATTAAGCAGTGGTGGATTATAATATGAGCTGAACTCATTTTACAAGCTAATGGATGGCTTGTGTCAGCAGTAAGTGAAGTATCTAGTTAATCTTCTTAAATAAAGTGACAAAATAATAAAGGCTCATGATGGACACTGTGCTGCACAGAAACCCATTCCACAGCCTGTAAAAGTTTCTAAAGAAAAGAAAAATCTTGATGATGACTATTAGAAAATACATGCAGCATGTTTCAGTGAGCATTCAGGAAATTCAGACAAAGCTGAAATGATTGCCATGTTGATAACAATGGTAGTAAGTGCACCTACAGATCCAAAATGTTTTCATATAAAAATGAGAAAATAGCGATGCTGTAACCAAATATGATCTTGGATGAGACATGATATGTTACTAATACCAACCTTGTTGAGGAGAAGGATTCTGTGTTGAGAAATCATTAACACGAGATTTCTCTGTTATACTGGGAATTGGAGAACCTAGAAAATATAATCAAACAGAATAACCATAATTATGTTATGTGAAAGATTATACTGAAAAACTAACTGTGCTAATATTCTTAAGTAATTTAACAGAAAATAAAGCATGATCCTTTTATCCCCTTGGTAGTAACATTCATGCTATAAGTTTTTATCAATCAGTAGTCCTAAGAATTTTAACTCTGATCCTTACCCCAGAAAATCTTGCCTCATCTATTGACAGTCATGGAACTCTATGCTGTTAAATTCTGTGGGGTATGAAAAACATTGAATCATTGTTCCATAGCTAGTTAATAATTATTCAATGTATGAAATACATCAAATCATTATTAACTAGCTATAAAACAATGCCATGCTTAAAGCATAGCCTAGTATCAGACTGATACTAGAAAATAGACTGTTGTTATGAAGCAGCTTCTGATATGCCTTTGTAAAACACGAGAAACAGATGTCCTCTGAAAAGAAAAAAAAAATATGGGGTGTGTATACTACTGAAATAGTATTACCCTTCAGTCTCTATTATAGGCATGTGCACTGTGCTAAAGCCTTTACAGCCATCCTAAATGTGAATACCTGAAATGTAAAAACACTGTGTCGTCTGTCTTGCCTATTCAGGTTACTTCCTCTCCTGGCTTATGAACAGGGAACTCAAAGATGAAATAATGTCTGTTTCTTTCATGAGAGACTGGAAAGTCCAGTGGTCTTCCGTTTCATAACAGGGCAAAGCAACATGCAAATTTTAAAGCATTTAAGTAATCCTTATTTTTTTTAATGGTCAGTAAAGCAGATTCATGTGCATTCCATTTTGGTGCACTTTAAAATGATAATTAAACAGAGCTATTAGCAAAATTTATCTAACAAACTGAAGAAACATTTCAATTAAATATCAAATGATTCTGTTTTAAAACAAATAACTAAGAAGAGGGTGTAATGAAGGTGGATGATATACCTGGATAACAACCAGACATACAGTCAAGAAAAGATTAAGACTTATTAAAGTTAAGATGCTGTGCTACCACAGAAGCACAGTACTGACTTGTGATAGTTACTATAAAATACCTTATTGAAGAATATCAGAAAAAGCATAAACTTTGTTTCAGAATGACCAGTGAGGAAAGTCACACAAAAGGGAACATAACAAATGTAGTAGATGGTTCTAGAAAACCTGAAAGGCTTTCCCAAAAATAATGAGCAGATAGTTTTCTATACCAAATACGGCCTTTGATGACCAATCAAATAATATTAATACTAACCTTGCTCAAGAAAAGTTGTGTCTGTAAAATGAGATTTCTCTGTTGCACTGGGAAGTGCAGAACCTAGAAAATATAACCAAGGAAAATACACTTTATTATTTTACACAATACAATAAACTGAGAAATGAGTTGAGTTAATGTTCTTCAATAAGCTTGCAAACATTTCTCCACTTTCTAGAAAATGGCCCACTATCTTTTTATCCCCTTAGTAACCAAATTCAGAGGCTTGTATAAGTCTAAACTCTGATTGTTATCCTTGAGAAACTTGTCTTTGCTTAGTCACAAACAAGGTACAAGCATTTAAATTCTGTCAGGGTGATGTGAGAAACTGTATAGTTACTCACTGCCGTGGTGCAATGTCTGGCAAAGCATAGTCTGTTCCTAGGATGATGGTGGAATATGAAATGTATTATGAGGAAGACTGTGGCATGCCATTGTAAATATGCTTGGCAGATGCTCTATGTAATCAGCACACAGAGATAATGTATACCACATTAATAACAAACCTGTCCAACCTCTGCTTGAAAGCAATCACAGTGGCTGAAACCTGCTAATTCCTTAAATGGGAATAATTGAAATGTGAAAACACTCTGCTATCTCTCTTATGACAAAGAAACAGACAAACGTTAATGCATTTTAAGTAATGCTTATTGTTTTAAGGGAGAAGCTAGGCATACTAATTGCACATTTTCTTGGGCTACTCCACAAAATGATAATCAAACAATGTTAAAGCAAAATAAATGTAACAAATGGAAGAAGTACTTTAATGAAGAACCTAATGATGATCAGTTTTTAAAGCAATAATTAAGAAAAGGATGTGAAGAAAGAAGAAGATAAGTAGCTTTTATTAATTAATTTATTTAAATTTGTTTACCAGGATTGCCCATCTAGGCCTAAGTTGCCCCTTTTCAGCAGAGGCATGGTGAGACATGCTCTAAGTATAAATCCATGTACCAAAGCTACAAACAGATAAAGATTGCAATGACTTTTAACCAATTTATAAGAATGAATGCAATTAGAATACACAGTAAAACATGAATAGAGTTTTATAGCAGACAACAGTATAAATCAATATATATTTTTGTAGGTCATAAAGAACTCTAATATGTAAGTACAAGTATGGCTCAAACCAAAGAAAGTGGATGTAAAGAAAACAAAAAACTTATTTATGGGAGCATGCACTTGAACAGTGAGGTCTGAAGAAAACAGCCTTTAAATAAAGCACCAGTGGAAGTGATACAGCAATGTATAAGAGGAGTAAGGCAAAAAGACATGTTTGACAAGCAACACCATGGAAATAGGCAGAGGTGCCAGCACAGAAAGTGGTTGTATCATACATTAAATGTGGTAGTGGTTGAAATATATAACTGGTAGAAAGGCAAAGGGAGAAAAAGGTTGGATAAGGTTGAGTAAGAAGATGGATGAGGAGGGGAGTTGCTTTTTTAATGATTCTGTCCCTCCACCTTGTTTTATTGATTTGCTGAAGCAGTTTTACATCCTCTGTTCTGATATTCATGGGACTGTTTGATTTATCTAGGCACAAGAGATCCTGGAATATTGGATCCTATACTATTGATCTTAATAAGAAGACAAAATTACATATAGGTTGTATAGGAAACCCACATGCATTAATAATTATTTATACAACACTATTTTTCAGTTGTGTACATGAAGGAATGTGGTTAAGAAACAATTGATATGGATGTTGAGACTTAACGTAGCTGAGTAATAATAATAGGAGTTTGACAGGAAGTTAAAAATTCCCTGCTGGGTACTTCTTGTTCTCATATATTGAGTATGGATGTAGGAGTATTGAAATTCATCTTTTTTAATCCTCCTTGGAAAAACCCTTATGAGCCAGATTATATTTTTTCCTACGTAAAGGGCACATCAAGGGTTATCTGAGGATCTTGGGAGCACCGATGAGCAATATAGCCTGAGTGGGCTGTTCTTGCTGTCGAGCATTCATAAATTATATTTCTGTTACTGATTTGAGTTAAAAATTGGTGCATGTGCTCTTATTAGTTATGTGATTATACTTCATGACAGACAATTTGCAAGTATATCACATCACTCTATCAGGTACACAGTTTTCACAAACCTTGGGAACACAAACAGGTACAAGGGAAAAACAGATACTGGCATGCAATGTTAAGGAGCTTTCTGTTCTGATGACAGGGAAACATGTTTGGAAGACATTAAAAAGATAAGAGCCAATGTTATGTTTCTTCAGTAAACTAAACTGACAAAAGCAAATATTACATTTCAAAGTAAGGGATGGAAGAGTTATGGGGTTCTAGGTCTATGTCATCTTCTAAAAGGGGCCCTTTATTTTGATTTTTAGTGCTCTGACTGGAAGATGAGACAATATGAGCAAGGCAAAGATGGTAGATGGTTGGCAGCAAGGGTTTGGACTATTAATGACTATATTGTTTCAGGATGTTTTTATGCACGTAATGAAGATAATCCAGTCTGCATTAAATCATTTATGGATCCCTGAAAAGGTTGGGAGGGTCAGTGATAAACACATTAGTTGCTAGAGACTTTAATACAATTCTGAATGCTGATATAGCTAGATCAACCCCATAATAAATGTTGCATGCATAAAACCTAAAAGGTATTCTGTAAAATGAGAGATGATTTGAGATTAGCGACTGTGCAGAGGGCTTTTAATCCATCTAGTAATGACTACACATTTATAATACCTGTTTCTGGGTCTGCTAGTCATTTGGATTTTATCTTGATTAGTTATATAAAGCTGCATGACATGTTATCAGCTACACATGGGACTAGAGCCTTACCCGAACATGATTTTGTTAATATGGATAATCTATAACTAGAAACCATGGGATGGTGTATGTCATGTAAATTATATTTACCATTGTTAAAACAGAGATACCCAAGAATTACTTAGTACAATTTATTAAAGAGTTTTGGGGAGGAAGTCTATTCTTAGCATGTTTTTGAGATATAGTAAGATTTCAAGGAGGGTATAGTTTACAGATAAGTACTAGACTAGCTGCCCACTTTAAGTCTACCCAATTTCTCTCAAATGTGAGAATCAAACCCTGTACCTTGTACTTATAAGGCAAGGACTTTAACTGTTATACCAACCCCCTAAGTCAGGAGAGTAAACTCTCTAAATCTGTAAGCAAGGATCAATAGACAGGACATTGCAATACTTAGAAAACAAATAACAAGGAGTTAGAGGGTCATTGCAAATGGATGGAGAGTCATACATGAAAAGAACGAGACTGGTTATTACAATATTAGAGGGAATGCAGAGTTTTGCATTATAATGATATTCATATGAGATGAGGAAGATGGTAACTTTTTACTGGGATAAAGGGAAAACTTCCCCATAAGCTTACGGTGTATAGACTGAAAAACAGGATGAAAGAGCTGCTGATCTTTTGTATGAAAGACTCATATGGAAACAATATATGGAGATGCCAGAGAAATAAGATATATGGCCTATAGGTGTTATAAGAAGGAATACCTGGAGGGAGTAGATGAAATGGGTGAGGATGTAGGCAGGTTTCTAAGGAAGCTACAGCTGCAAAATATAAGGGGAAGAGAGCAGACGGCTCCTAAATTGGCCTGTTACTGTGGATAAGATTATTTCTAGTATAAATACCCTACCATGAGGGAAGGCTCCAGGGCCAGATGGGCTGCTGGCAATATTTTATAAATCCTTGAAGGAAATACTGGCCAAACTATTCCTTTTATTGTTTCAAGAAATAGAGAAAAGGGTTATCTTTCCATGGTCATCAATGTTAGCTTTTATAATTTTGTTGCCTAAGATGGGCAAGAGGAACATCCTGAGCCTTCAGATTTTAGGACTATTTGTGGATAGAAATGAAGATTTCTTCAACAATTTTGTCTAGACAATTGGAAGCTGTTATATAAAACTTATTCCATCACCCACAACAAGTGTTTGTTTAAAGAAGACTAGAATGCTAAGGCTTAGTTTGTCTATGGTTAAACATGGTTCAACTAGTCAAAACAAAGTTTAAGGATACACCGATGGTGGCTTTATTTGTAGACCTGCAAAATTATTTTGACTGTGTACTAGGGTCTTTTTTGGAATTCTTTAAAAGCTTGTAGCACTCAGGGTAAATTTCTGAACAGATGTACATTAATGTATGGAGCCACTGTCACAGGTTACAACTAATAGAGTAACCTGTCATTGATATGTATTGCAGAGGAGCACTAGACAGTGCTGCCTTGGTCACCTATGCTTTTTAATTTTGCTCTTCAAACACTTGCAGTGTGTGGTGTGTGTGTGTGTTGTGACTGTGGTGTGTGTGTGTGTGTGTGTGTGTGTGTGTGTGTGTGTGTGTGTGTGTGTGTGTGTGTGTATAGATATAGATATAGATATATAGATGGTACTACCTCAGTTGATCACGTTTTCAGAAACTCAAAATTCGGGTTCACTACAAAAGACCGAAAACCCACAAGACTGACGCCCGTAATCCCGAGACCAGATACCCGAAAGACGAGAAGACCGACAGACCACAAGAGCAAAATTCAAAATTCTGAACAATTAATGCACATACATATACACACAATGTCCCTCCAAACCCAAACAAATAATCCTACACTATAGTTAAGCACCCCCACTTTAATATTCTAACTCCAAGATCGCACAAACACACGCACAAGGCAAACTCACACCCACACATTATAGTTCCACACACACACACACACACACACACACACACACACACACACACACACACACACACACACACACACACACACACACACACACACCACAGTCACAACACACACTAACACACACTAAAGCCCCTCACAAACACACTTACACACACATACTTACCTGAACCGCAACACCAGAAGCGCTAACTCAACATCCCTTAAAATCAGGATTTTTAATTTCACGCTTCTGGTCTTTCGGTAATGTGGGGTATTGGGCTTCTGTTCTCAGTAATTTTGTTCGGTATTTTGTAGGGGACCCCAAAATTCATATCAGGGAGATGATATGATCGAATTTCTGAAAACTCGAACATAAAAAAATATCTTTTTTTTACAGTTTTGTGGGGGGGGGGGCAAGCTCCACTGCACCCTCCATGTGGGGGGCTGCGCCCCTGTCCCACACCTCCTGCTAATTATATATACCAACTCCAAGATCACACTACATTGATGAAATGAGTAAATTTTCTGATTCTCACTGCACAGTGATCCGTATTCAAAAGCTTTAGGTTTTCAGAAATTCAGTCATATGGTCTCACCAATATGAATTTTGAGTTTCTAAAAACTCGATCAACTGATAGGGATCCATATATATGCATGTATATATATCTGCAAGAATTTTGTACACAGTGGGGCATAGAATTTTGTACACAGTAGGACATTCCAGTCTTATCTATCTTGTTTGGTGATGATAGGAGTTTTATGGCTTACATACCCAGACAGATATATAGAAAATATACTAGAGATGTTAGAGAATAATAGTAAATTCTCAGTTCTCATTCTTAATACTAAAAGTCTTTCTTATTTCCTTGAAATAATGGGGGGAAGATGATGTTAAGGATGGAGGGTTTGTTCCAGTTTCCCAAAGTGCAGCAGTTAAATCATAAGGATTTTATCCTGTATTATAATTTTGAGAAGATGTTAGTTATTAATTTCAAACTACTTTTGTTAGAATACATAGAGAAGTTCCAACAATGGAATAAACTTAAGCTATGTTTTAACAAAGGTTTCAGCTGTTAATATATTTTGTCTTTCAAAATATATTTTTCTGATATGGCACTTCCTGCAGTTACATATATCCACCTCTAATCTAGAATTTAGAACACTATGTCTAGTTTTATATGATATGCTAACATCCCTTGTTAGGAAGAAATTAGTTTTGCCCTCGAAGAAAGGAAGAATTGATTTTCAGGTGTTTGTGAGAGTGACCTCTTTAACTAACTGGATATGTAGCAGATTGTCCCATCTCCCATATGGCTTAACCCAGAGCTAGAACTTAGGCAACAGACATTATTATATCTCCAAACAGAGGACTAAAACAAAGGGTGGGATCCAGTGAGGTTTTAAGGGAGACTGTGACTGGATCTTAAGGTTTTTGACACAGGAACCCATGTTTGGGGGAAGTAAGAGTATAACTGTGATTCTAAATATGTAACAGTAGATACAAATCCTACACAATGGCAATCATGGATCAATAAGGGATTCATAGTCTGACCATATATGTTGGATATGGCCCAGGAAAAATTCACCTCTTTTCAATACTGTGTAAATAGGAAAGCAGATATGTTATACAACTATGGCAATACCTACAGCTAAGATCACAGTTTGTAAGGATAATTAAGAAAGCATTCTTAGGCAGGATAATGAATTCTACTATCCACCAAGTAAGGAAGTTATTACTAGAGGGTGAAAGATGTAAGGATTTAATTACTATTTGATATCAGTTGATAATTAGCAGATACATGGCACCTCTCAACCCTTTTAGAGCAAAGTGGGAGAGAATCGTGGGTCAGCAAATATTTGGGGAAGAATGGGTAAAGATTCTCATCCATATGATCCATGCTTATAGGATTCCACATTTCATGTTTACTAAATGTAAGCCAATTCACTTTTGGCAGACAACCCCTTTTTGTATCAAGCAAAATAATCTAAAATGTTTAGAATATTGTTAAAGCTGTAGAGCTAAGGATGCTGACTCTCTGTAGATGGGGTTCTAGAAATGTACACCCAGTCTGGTTTGTAGTAATAGAATCAACAATGTAAGCTACTAGATGAAATTTCCCCCCATTACAAAAGAAAGCCTTTAGGATCTTAGGAAAAAAAGACCCACTAGTTCCATTTTAGACTATGTAGAAGATATGGACCAGGGACATTTTTAAGAAATGGAAATGTGGTCCTGAAGGGTGGATTAAAGAGTCTATGACATATGGTCAGTTGTTGAAAATCTCAAGTATGCAAGAGAATTCAGAGATTTTTATAATATCTTTTAATATTGGTTGAGTTATAAAGACAATTAGAACAAGAGTGTGATATGGAAAATAGAACAGGGTATCTCATGAAGTCTTGAGTGATTTTAAACAAGGTGAATGTAAACTATTTTTTTAAATAAAGTTTATTCAATAGCCTGCTTCACATCCCTCTGCTTAGCTTTTTTACAGTGTATTCATTTACACTGCTACTGACATCTTCCTTGTGTAGAGTTACAGTTAGAATATTATAAATGGCCATGAGTGATGCATATATAGTGTATACAGAGATGGTGCAACCTGTGGTCTTTACATGACTGACTGGAAAAATGAATGTGAGCTATATCAATATATCAGTGCATAAACACTTTACTTTTTAAGGGATGAAGGAAAAATGAACTGTATATACAATAATCAATGCTAAAAGAGATCATTTCAGCACTGGCAAAGAAATACTTCCACATAAAAAATATATATCTGTCCTTGAAGATGATGTGGGTTGAAATATTCTATTGTTTTGTGACTGAAGGAAACACACCATTAAGTATACATTCTCTTCCATAAATCCCACTTTTCAGTGGACACATTGGGGTAGGAAGGTTAAAGAGAGGGAACATCCCATCCTATACATATGCTTTCTCTACTGAATGGAATTTCTTTATAAAGAGATTAATAATTAGATCCACACCTCAGTGAAAAAAGACATATATCAGTTGGAATGGGGCCAGATAAAGATACACATTAGAAAAAATAACAGAGCTGTTAATTAAAGAACGTAGGAAAAGAGAAAAGTAGTATAAGGAAGACAGGGAAGAAATGGGAGGGAGAGGGTGGAAAAGAAACATTAATCTTTAAAATCCTTTTAAAAAATATTTAAGTAAGAGTCATAATTAAAATGCTACCTCATCTATTGTCACTAGGAATAATATTTCTTTAGAAGTATACTAAAGAGATATTGATACAATAAAAAACATCCACGACATGCAGAAGATTCCAGATAAGGGATTTTAAGAACCTCTCTTAAGATGCCATGCATCTCACATGCTTGTTTTTATCTACATATCACTGATCTAAATGAGACTGAATAGAACAGGAATGATCTTAGGTTCATAGTTTGGTACTGGGCTATATGCCCGAAGGCATATATTAGCCCAGCCACGTTGTGCGGTATTCACCGCCCCTTTAGTAGTTCCCAAGACCCTTGTACTAGCAGTTAGTACCCTTGGCCCCTATCTAGTAGTGCTGTTGGTGTGATCCCCGGTGTGAACTTTCTGTTACCCATCCACTCATCAAAGTTCCTCTTGAAGAGTGATAGTGAGGGGCTCTGTCTTATGTAGATCGGGACCCTGTTCCATAGTAAGGGAAGTCTCTGTGAAGGGAATCTATCCCTCCAGCATGTTCTATTCATTGTTGTGTTCAGGTTTATATCCCTAGAGCGTGTAGCTCGAGTAGATTTGGTTTTGCTAAGATGGAGCATGTTCAACAATTCTGGGTTGGACATGGCTCTGTACGTTAGGCAGAGATCGCCTCTGAGAAAGCGGTATGCAACAGAGAACAGTCTTAGCTTTTTCAATCATGCTGCATAGGGCAATTGTTTGAGGCCAGTAATCCTCTTGGTTAGGTACCTCTGTGGTCTCTCCAGCTGCTGGAGATGTCTAGCCAGGTACATTCCAATTGGTGCATTGTACTCTATAATGGGTCTGATGAGGGAAGAGTAGAGGGGCACCATTACATCCATAGATCTTGATGTGAACCCTTTTGTGATCAGATGGGTCACATAGAAGGATTTTCTAACCACTTTGGCAACATGGTTATCAAAGGAAAGCTGACTATCTACTTGGGTCCCTAGATCCCTTATTTCTTCTTCAGATTTCAGGGGATTACCTCCTATGTTGTAGTTTGAGGGTACTCTGTTTTTTTCCAAAGGGGATTACTATGCATTTTTTTGCATTTAGCTTGAGACCATGGCTTTGACACCATGCATCAGTCTCATTTAGGCCCTTCTGGAGGATCTCCATGTTGGCCGGTGACTCTATTATAGCACCCAGTTTGCAGTCATTTGCAAACTTAGTCAGCCACAGCCCTTCCATGCTTGCCTGTACTTCTGAGAAGTATATGCCAAACAGGAAGGGCCCCAGGACAGAGCCCTGAGGCACACCACTCATTACTGGTCTGGATTCGGACATAGATCCCGCTACTCTTACTTTATGGGATCTGTCTGAGAGCCAGTTTGCGATCCATCTTGTGATGTAAGGGTTTATGCCCAGGCTGTTGAGCTTATCAATAATACCTGAATGGGGAATGGTGTCAAATGCTTTAGCAAGGTCAAGGTAAGCCGTGTGTACCTCCTTTCTCTTATTTATAGCCTGAGTAACTGTCTCAAAAAAATCCACCAGGTTCAGGAGGCATGATCTGCCCTTGACGAAGCCGAACTGTGTGGGGTCCAGCGACTGGAGGTTCCCAATCTCTCCATTTATGAGTTTCATAATGATTCGCTCCATAGCCTTACAGATCAGACTGGTCAGGCTTATTGGTCAGTAGTTCCCAGGGTCAGTTTTGGCCCCACCCTTGTGTAGCGGGACCACTGTTGCTGTGCGGCATTCTATCGGCACATATCCTGTGGAGAGGCTGAGACTGAACAGGCTATTAAGATGCAGGGTTAATTCCTTTTGGAGCTCGCGTATGACAAAGCCTGGGACACCATCTGGTTTCATGGAGGCAGTGTTTTCAGCTTTAGATAGAGCCTTGTTAACTAACGTATCAGTAATAATTGGACTTACACAATCCCCTGGAATGGTAATAGGCCCTGTAGGTGGTGAGGGGGGGGGGGGGATTTGCACTGAACCTGTCAGCCAAGATGTTGGCAATGTCAGAAGGGTCAGTGTATTTTGTTCCATTTTGTACTAGCTCAGAACAGACCTGAGCATTGCCATTTAGGTTTTTGATGTAGCCATAGAAGGCCTTATGGTTATCCTTGGCATCCTTGGCAACCTTCTTTTTGAAATTAGCTTTTGTTGACTTGATGGGGGCCCTCAGTTTCTTACTAATGCTGATCAGGAATTATTTTTCTACTTGAGATTTGGCCTTTTTTTGTATAAGTATCCTCCTTTTATTGTAAAGTTTGCTTATGGCAGGGGTCCACCAGACTGGTTTCTTCTTGCTTGAGGAAGGAGTCTTGGTTTTATTTGGGATAGCATGGTCCATGCAATCCTGAAGATGCATATAGAGTGCCTTGGTGTAGGATTCCGCATCCTGGATATCATTATCCTTCTGCAAGGGAATAGTGAAGCTTTCCACTTCAGATGCAAGTAGTTTGAAGTTTGCTTTGGAAAGATTTTTGACTATGGTTTCTTTGACTGGGGGAGGTGGAGGGGTTAGGATGTCCAAGGTTATCAGTTTGTGGTCGGATCTGACCAAGGAGGGAGTGATAATGGGTGTGGTACAATGGGCGCCCATATTTGTGATGATTAAATCCAATATGTTGCCCCCTCTAGTGGGGGAACATACTAGTTGTTCAAGGGCATTTGAATTTATAAATTCTATAAATTGCTGAGCATAGGAGTTGGAACATTGGTAGTTCGTCCAGTCTATACCAGGGTAGTTGAAATCACCCAAGATTATGGTGTTGGGTAGGACCTTTATATTTTCCAATGTCTTAAGGAATGCAGAGTGAGCATCTTGGGACATGGTGGGTGATCTATAACCGGCTACGACTTGAAATTTGGTTTGCCTGCTGATAGTTGTGCATGGATGATCTCTGGGTCATCATGCTGCGCTACTAACCTGGAGATATGGGTATCCTTGATGAATATGGATACACCTCCGCCCTTTGTACTGCGATCTGGTAACTGTGGCCAGAAGGTATGATATGAATTGTAACCTGGCAGTGCTGGGGAGCTCTCTTGAGCCTTAAACCAGGTTTCCATCACTGCACAAACATCGATTTTCTCCATGCTGAGGAGAATCTCGAGTGTGTGCATTTTGAGGTTGAGACTTCTGGCGTTGAGTAGCATTACCCTTAGTTTTTTGTTAACTGTGCTGGTTATGGTGGTTGGTTTGTCCTTTGAGCCTTGCCTAAAAAAGGCACTATGGGGACGGCAAGAGCCTTGGCCAGTATTCGAAAATCTAGGGGTGACAGCAAAACAGTGAGGCTTGTCTGTCATGTCATCCCAGGCATACAGACACTGAATCCCCTTAGAATGACACGAGAAGCTTAGCCAATTGTTGAAATTGATCATTTTGTCTTTGTATAGTGGTATCATTCTAGGTGAAGGTAGTATGCTACTCAAGGTCAAGGTCAGGGTCATACCAGCTTGGGCTACATGATCAGAGAGCTCCTCAATGTCTCTTTTCATGTAGTCCAGGGAGGTACGTCTTAGATCATTCACACCAACATGTACAATGACAGCGTCATACTTGTACTTGTTCTGGAGTGACCTAAGTGCCTGTGTTATGTGGCGGATCTGAGCACCCGACAGGCAGCTGACAGTAACCTTCTCCTTGTTCAGCCTGGTGAGTGGAACATCTGTGTGCCTTAATATATAGAGTCTCCTATTACTAGTGTGTTAGGTATGGTGTTTTGCCTTAAGGCCTGTTGTGAGGCACACTGCTGAGGTGAATTATGTGTTTTCTGGCTTGTGTTTGGGGGTGCAGGTTGCTTGCTTGTCTGCTTTGGAGGGCACTGTTTCTTTTTCAGATTGGTACCTAGTGCCTCTGAATATGTTTTTGTGTATTTATGCGTATGTTTTGCCGGTGCTTGTTTTGTAGATTCATATGTGACAGGTGGTGTGATGCAAGTGTATCCCTTATCCTCTTGACTGTCTGTTACAGTCATGGGTTGAGAGCGCTTAGCCTCCAGCCTGGCTGTGTATTTGCATCTCTCACAAGTGTTTGTGTCTAGAGGTAAGAGGAGAGGGTTGTCTGTATACATGAGGCAGTTGTGACATTGCCTCAGGATGCCCAATTCCACCAGATGAACTGGAGAGTACACATGAAGCTGACCTCTGGACATGCTTTGAAGAGTAAATTGAACTTAAGTCCAGCGGACGATCGAGGGTCTTATGCTATATTATAATAGTGCTGTCTAGGAAATTTGAAGAATAATAGTGCTGTCTAGGAGATTAGGACAAGTGCTGATTTCTGTTTTGCAAGTGCTGCAATAAGAGCAGCTGACCTGAAGCACTTGAGTTGAGGCTTGCCTAGTTCTAAGGGAAAATTTACAGCGCAGACTTTGTGGGAGCTGTTTTTCTCTAAGCAAGTGAGAAAAGTAAGTACAAAAACTGTTTTTCTCTAGGTAATGAGGAAGATAGAGTGCTATAGTAATTAGTAGATTATTTAGTGCTTACAAGTTCTGAACAAGTACTGAGCATGAATAAGCAAATTTAAGTGCTAAAACTAAGAATCTGTATCTGCACTAGATGTGTTACAGGACAGAAACAAGTGCAAATACAGACTTTCAAATCAGAAAGCTGAGAGAGATGGAAGAGATTGCCCAAACGGCCAATAACTACAAATTCTGGGCCAGAACCACTCCTTATGAGGTAGACAGGTTACCTAGTGCTTACCACTCCCACTGATAAGCTAGAAGGCTTCCCTCCAACACAGAAAGGCTTGGGGGACTCAGAAACTTACATACAGTCCTGGATACAGCAAATCTGTATCTGGAACACTAGTTACAGGAAAGGTAGGAAACAGGCTTACAGTTTTTTTTTTGTTACAGAAAAGTAGCAAAAACAGTAGTAAAAAACAATTCACATGCAGTGCAAGCTAATCAATATTTGATTATTTGTTATCATATCACACTATTCCCAAATGCAAATTGCATTTTCAAGTAAAACATCACATGAAAAAAAATATAGGGGAACAAGCCATCTGCACCCAATTTGGGGGGATATATTCTCTGTATCCTCACTACTCATATATACCAAGTCTAAGGTTGCATCGTCAAGGGGAAATAGGAAATCCCTGCTTCCCTGGCAATTCAGTCTTCTTAGAAAAAAAAAATACTAGTTCCACACTCCTATTGCAGAAATTACTGGCTCCCCTATAGCAAGTAAGCCATATTTTAAGTGATAATAGCCTTCTTTTCATAAAGATGGTGAATGCAAATAAAAAAAAAATATAAAACATCTGGAGAGGTTGGGGAGATATGAATAGTGAGAAAAGAAGCCAAGACATAGTGACATGCAAGGGATGAGGAGAAATGGAATGCTACTATTATAATTTGAAATTCAGTTATCAGGGGATATTGATAGAAATATGGATGATACTGAAAGCAATTATACATTTAACTGAGAGGTATCTGTCATGTCAGTTTCGTAGGCTCTGCTAAGGAGAAGACTGGAATAAGAACAGTGCTAATAGCTGAAATGACTAATTATTTAAATAACTTGTACTGAAGTTGTTTCACATCAAATGCCACTTATTTAATTTATTTTTTTATCAGCTGGTAGTACTGCATTAGAATTAATGTGCTCTGTGTTTCATTTTGCATTTTGTCATGCAGAAAGTATTAGAAACAATTCATTTAGGTCTGTCTTTATCAATGGATCATCACAGAGGCAAATTATTCTTCCATGATCAGCTGTAGATGCAATACTCTATACTTTACAACTTTCTAGTCTTTCTTGAAGTATTTCTTTTTCTAATTTTCTGCAGATGTTTGCTTGAGGCAATCTTTGTAAATACTACCTATTTCTCTTATAGATTATGTTAAGTAACCTTGGAAAGTCTGTTTGACTGAGTATTGTATCTGTTATCATATTCTTTTTTCCAACTCTTGATTCTGTACTTTTGTACTGTGTTTCCTCATTTTTCTACAAAGGCAAATTATCTGCTATCTCAGAAATTAACTGGTCATTTTGTTTCTTTCCTGTTTTTGCCTTTGTAGGTCAATTACAGATTGATTAATGTCTGGAAATAGCAGGTAAATTAAGTCATTTGGTTTTTACATTGATGCCTGTCAGGTTGTTGATTTAGTAGTGACTGACATTCTAATGTACAGCCTCAAAAGTGGAATTCCAGTGATTGTTATACTAATATTGAGCTTGCTATATCTTGAAGGATTCTTCTTTCTCTAAAGACACATGGAACTTATAGTTATTCTATTTAAACAGCAGGGGTGTTGTAGATATAAGCGTTAACTCTACCCACAAAAATAGTTATAAAGTTTGGCAAACAGGTTGGGGACAACCTCTGGACTGTAACTGAGTATTTCTATATTCCAAGATAAATATGTGAGAGTCAAATGGATAGAAATGTTCACTTTTCTGAATCAAAATTTTAAACCATTTTTACCATTTATTTCACCTGTATATTATTGTGAGGGAATCTGGGATTTTTTTTTTAATTTGCACTGTTTCTAGAAGATACAAAGTTCTTGGCTAGCAGATTGTACACCATTGTGAGTGACTTCCTCATCTGGTATCCCATCTAACTCAGAAATAGACTTAAGGACATTGATTTTTCTTGCTTTGTCTCAGATATACAACTTCTACAACTTTAGACTAATGCCCAGCACATGAAAGGAACTATAGATCTTTGCATCAAACACAAGTCTGTGTTAAGTTTCATCTGGGGTAAATGTCTGTCAGTTAGTATAACAGAGGACCATGGCTATGATTTTTTAACAAACTGCTTCTTGTGTTCCAGTTCTGATTCTCTCAGTCTCCATGTGCCTAGTGTGGAACAGTGAGCAAATCACTTAACCAAGTAGTATTCTGAGAAACTGGGCTAGGCTCTGCAATGGTCTACTGGACTACAAACCTAGTAACTACTTATCAAGATGCATTAGGCCTATGAAAATAAGTTTCATCCAGGATAAGGGTAAAATTTCATGAGATATGTGTTTCTTTTTTCTGATTCTGATTCCTGCATAAGCTACACACATCATAATTTCAAATGATTTTATCTGTCATATCAGGCCATTTCAAAACAGTACAAGTTCAGCTTTGCATTTACTCATATTCAGATCTGATTTTTTTGTATTCTGCTAAGGATATTGTCTCTTACTTGTGTAGGAATTATCTGTCTCTTGTAAACTTAATTTCTAGTTGCACTTTATTTTTATGGATAATATACTCTTATCAAAGGATAAAGTGATTGGTTATAATTTAACTACCTTGAATCAAAATTTTAAACCAGTCATGCAACATTTGTAAATCATAATCACTTTACGTACTGGTTTTAAGTTCTTGCAGCTTTTCAGCAGAGAATTGCATTTGAGAAACAACTTCTAATACTTCTTTGTCTACATCTAATAATTCTTCCTAACACTCTTCTTGATATGCTCTAATTACAGCTATATGCAGAAATGTACCAGTCCCATACTGAACTCGCATGACATATTTTTGGAATTACTATAATTATCTTGCAGGTACTTTATGTAGACAATTTATATGTGCTGTACAGTGGTTTATGATTTGATTCCATTATGATTATTTTTCCTTACAGGTTTGTGTAATATTGCTGACAGCCAAAATCTATAGATAACTTTTTTCATTCAAGTCACCATACCACTGCTAAGAATCTGTCAAAGACATTGCCTTATATGCAGTTTGGTGATCTTCTTTCATCTTCCCTGGCTTGCACATACCCAAAACATTGTCAGTAGTAATACAGCTGAACATTTGAGCTGAAGGTATTGCAGTAGTCCTACATTTCAATGTGCCAAAGCTATATATACTTGATTGAAGTTAAACAGATATGGCAATTCCTTCTTTTCAGCTTTAACCCCTCTTAACTCAGTCTAGCCAGCAGTTTAACTAGATGTTCATGTTTCAGGTTTTTTTTTTACAACTCAGACTAACATGTCATTAATGATATTCACTGTACCATCTAACTCTTCTATGATATTACCCACACAACCCTAGAAGACTTATAGAGCCAACCACATTCCAAATGGCAGTCTCAAGAGATCTATGTCTGCCTAGAGGTATACTGAATGTATACAGTCTGGAACTGCGTTCATGTAACTTATCTTTCCAGATTCCTTGGTTAACATTAAGTACAGAGAAATATTTTATATTGGGCATTGCTGCTACTGCCTCTTCTATTGTCTGACAGGGATAGTGTTCTCTTTTGTTCCACTTGTTTGTCTTGAAGACTTATGCATATCCATATCTTGAATTGTTTGACTACTGTCACCTACCCATTCACGAAGTTCAGTTTGTTTTACTTTGACTCTAGTAGCTCTCATGCAATTTAATTCTTGTGGAGTAATATCAGGAACTCTTCATGGGGCATAAATCATAGGTATTGTTCAGGAGAAATATTGATGTAATATTCACCTTGAAGATAGTCTAACCCTTCAAGTTCAAATTATTGTTATAAAATGTCACCAATAGTCTGAAATATAGTTTTAGTATATAACTAAATATTAAATGCAGATGTATATATCTCTGCAAATAGTTCAACATAAAGTAGTACTTTTTAGAAACTTAGATTCTTTAAAACAAATTTATATGCAGCAACATTCTTGGTAAACATTATCAATTATCTACTTGAATGTTAAAGATACTAGAAAGCTGTTTACCATGTGTTTGTATATATCTGATATAATCCAAGGTTTGTGACTCATAAAGTTACTTATTTATATTTATTTTGATATTCTTGTTATACTTCTGCTATGTCTTTTTTTGAAAAAAGCACCCTTAATTATTTTCCGCAAAACATTGTTTCTTTAACTTAGCATGATGGGGCATAGTTTGATGTAACAGTTTGCATCTTGCCTAAATCTAATCCAAAATCATTAAACACATGGCAAGTATACATTGAAGGTAAACAAGTAGACGTTAACAGTTTGCATCTTGCATTTGGAGATCTGAATGTAGAGTTAGACAAGATGTTGCATTTTGCTTTAATATCTAACTTAAATGCCACAGACATGTTTAATCATCAGCTTTTCAGTCTAGAGTTTTCTTTGCTATCAGTAGCAAATTGCACTGATACACATTGCCAGTTCTTTGCTTTCCTTATCTCTAGCACAGCTTAAAGTTTGAACAGTGTTAAATATAATACATTTCTATGACACCAATAAAAAGTCTGCTTTGTTCTGGCTATAATGCATTTACACATTGCTGTAATACTTTATTTTACATTTTGCAGACTCTTGCAAAATGACTATAAGCTCCACATAGCTTACAAACTTTGTTAAATGTTTTAAAACGTATTTTTTATGCCAGAAGCAATGGTGTTTTTGGTTCACACAGGTTGTATAATTTAAATTATGACATGTTTCTTCCTGAAAATAAGTTATATTTGGGCATATGCAATATGTTATTTTTAATCTTTCCAGGTAAACTAGTTGAACATTCATACTTTTGGATTTTAGTAAATTCAAGTGGTCAAAATTAATTTTTCAAAGCACTCCTGAAAAACTTTAGAGAAAATCATTATCTCAGTTCATCTTTTTCCCTTGTATTTTTGGTAGAGATTCTAATCAAGCAATTCTTGAGACTAGAATTGTACCTTCATAGTTTTGATTCATATTGGGTGTTGTGAAGTTGAATTAGAGCCTGATAAAATGATCTGTTTTCTTATATTTGCCAAAAGATAAACTTTGAGGTAAGTGCAATATGTTTTGAATTCGTGTTATAGGGAAACCAGTGAACTTGGTCTTATCTTTCCATTTATTCAATCATAAATGTTAACATCATGCTTTCATGATCATTTCTCAAGATAATCATTTTTTTCTATGATGAATTTCATTTATTTAATAAGCAACTCAGCTTATGTTTCTTTCTCATGTAGTCCTCTTCATCTTTTAAAGCACATATCCATTTCAGATGACTATGTTTGATTTTGAATCATAAGGCTTTGTAATTATTCATATTTATTTATTTGTTTACACTTTAGTTACACAAGACCAATAGCTTATTTTCAGTGGAGACCCGAGGAAGCATTCATACTGATTAGGGACTATTTGACCAGTATACCAGGGAACTTCTCCTTTTCATTAAGTGGTATGGGATATTTTACATCCACCTGATCTGCCACCAAAGTTTGAACAGATAGAATGTCTGTTTAATTGTTGAGTATAAGACTGTTTTTGGGTGTTTATTTTCTGATTTCTGTAGCCATTAATTGTATAGTTGGGATAAAAAATGTCAAATTATTATTTAGCAGCACAATGACAATTTTCGGCTGATCCTCTCAGCTACCTATAGACCCATTTATTTCTTTAACGGTGAAGGTTGTAATATTTGTACCATGGCTAAGCCCTTTTGTGCCCTTGTTAGGGCAACACTTTATTGTCCCATTCATTACCCCTATAGGTAAGAGTTAGATAACAGGAGTATGCTGTCACATTGGACAAGGGTGTACCCTAATCCCTCTAATCTTTCCCCACTTTGTAGCAGCTAAGCTGCTCATTAAAACTGCTTCCTAGCCAGACACATATGTTTGTTATACAAGAGTACCAATTGCCTTGGCCTCATATCATGTAACATCATTCCTACAGTGTTACATGCTGCAGTCCTACATTTTTCTAGAGGTTGACATTTTAACAGATCAGAGCATATAGGATAGGTGATCTATTATTGTCCACTCAGATTCTACAGGATAGGTGACCTGTCATTGACCACTCACTGTCACCCTTCCCGTCTGTCTGTTACAGTTTTATATGCTTCAAACTGAACCTCTCATCTGGAAAATATAGCTTTATGCTAGGCATTGAATTATCATGTTTTATTTGTTTATTTATTTATGTATCTATTTATTGAAATATCATTCTCCTAGATTTTTCAAGGCCATCATTCTCACTGAATGAAGATTTTAAGTTAGGATACCACTGTTAGATTTTAATCTAGTTTGATAGATAAACCCTTTAACATTTTGCTGTAAGATCATATTATAAGAAGACACCAAATGAAATATTAAATTAAATATTTATTTTTATTCAAAAATTACTCACATATTTTCACAAAACATATTTGCTGCTTGCTGCAGGCTTCATAAGAGCATTTACTGACCATACAAAGCCTTATTCTCCACTTTGAGTCAACTGCTGAATACAAGGCCATGTATTCTCTTTTCAAGTAACTTGAAAAATTCAGCATGACAGCATCTTATATTTTTTTTAATGTTTTTGTTGCTCACTATATCAAGAGGAATATGCTTGAATACCTTTCATACTCTCAAAGCAATTTATTATAAATAAATTGCTGATTAATGAAATTAATGCAACAGTATCCTAGAGACTATTGATTTTTCTTCTTGCAAGCTTTTTACAGAATCAGGAGTAGAGATAGCTTCATTTTCTGTTCTATTCAATTATCCTTTTTTTCTGAGGTCTATGCAAACAATACAATGGTACACTCACCCACAAATGTCTTCTGTTACTCTGTTTTAATTATGCTAAGTGGGAATGTTAACAAACTGAAAAGATGATTTAGGAACAAGACTCTGCCCTGCCTCAGTCAAGTTTTGTAATGTCAGACTTTGAGGGCTGCAGCTATTTATGCCAACTCCACACCCAGAAAAATGTCCTCACCTTCATCTTATTTTTCTCCTTCCATTCATTGTCTGTAGTGGATACTTATCCATACAGCATTTGCTTAGTTCAAGTACTGTTGACAGTGTTAGCTTTAAAACTATAAACCTTTTCACTACAACTGTTGTGTTGGTTTACTGTCCTTCGTCTTTCAATCTCTCCTTCTCTATATCTTCCTCTTTGTCTCTTTGCTATACCTTTCTGATAGATTCTTGTCATTAACTGCAATCATAAAATATACAACACTGCACTTCCCAAACTGTGTTGTACTTCATATACAACAACTAGAAACTATTACAAGGTTCTTACGACAAAAAACAAAAAATACCAGTGAATAACAGCTCTACTTTCCACCATACACACTTTATTATTGAAACAGAATTCTCTAGCGCCTCGGCCACAGCCTTTACAGAGTAAAAACCTTTTCAAACTAAAAACCACTCATTATATATCTCATCTTAACACAATCTCTTTCAATTAACCAATTACATACAAATTAATAAAATACTATTCAATTTATACTTAAAGTAAAAACACCATTACATAAAACTTTGCCAATTACATTCCTTATTCAACCCATTGGGTTGCAAAGTATTGTATTTCATTATGAGAATGGATTCCTTTCTCCTTAGTGCATATTTCAGAATCTCTGCATTCCCATACCAATTTAATATTTGTTCCAAAACAGTTACTTTCATACTATTAATTTCCCCTTTATGTACTCTATTGAAATGTTCTGCAACAGAACTCATAGCCTTGTTATTTCTTACATCCATTACATGTTCCTTTATTCTTTCTGCTAGACTCCTCTTAGTTTCCCCTATGTAATATTTGTTACAAGAACAGCTTATAGCAACAATTACTCCCTTACTCAAACAAGAATATGTTCCCAAAGTGTCAAATCTTTTCCCTCTTATTTCTTCCACTTTAGTTATAATATATTGACAAATGGAATATTTTCCACGTGGGAAAGTTCCTCTTATTGTCAGATTACTCAAGATTTTGTCTTTTGGTCTTATATACCTTCCACGTACCAAAAAAATCTTTTAAATTTCGTCCCCTTTGATAAGAAATTCTCATTTCCATTTTTGACAATGAGGGGACTTCTTTTTTTATCTGTTCCCAGTAACCTTTAACTAGTTCATTAAATTTCTTTGAAAAAAGAGTGTATTTCATAACAAAAAACATTAAAGTACTATCTATACCTCCTTCACTGTTTTTTGATCTATTCTGCTTTGTACCCACTTCTAATGTCCTAACTTGATTGTTTTCATAGATTTTAGTATAACCTCTATGTACTTCTTCTGGGTTATAACCCCTATTAATAAAGGAAAATGCAATTCTTTTAGGCTCTTTCTGTGCCTCCTTAACATCACTGCATAATCTTTTTATTCTCAGCATTTCTCCAAAAGGAATAGATTCAAGTGTATGACTAGGATGGCAGCTAGTAGCATGCAACATCCAGTTAATTTGATTAAATTTCCTATATATAGTAGTATGAATTCTCTCTTTTGTCTTTCCTTTTAATGTTACATCCAAAAAATTAATTTCTGAACCTATTTGAATTCCATAAAATGTAATCTCATATCTATTAGCATTTAAATATTCTATAAATGTGGATGAATGATTATCCCCCTCCTTTACAAATAAAAACCAAATCATCAATAAATCAAGTATTTTATTACATGTTTCCTAAAAAATACACTCCTATAAATATATTCATTTTCAGCTAGCCCCATGAACAAGTTAGCATACACTGGGACAAATGCCACCCCTATTGCTGTACCTTTCTTCTGCCTGTATAAACTTCCATCAACTCAAAGATATTATTCACAAGGCAGAAATCTGTCAATTCTTTTATGTACTGTGTTCTTGGGCTACCTCCTAAGAAATATTGTATAGCTTCAAAACCAAAATTATGTGATATGTTAGTATATAAACTCACTGCATCTGCTGTTATAAAATACATATCTTCAGCCCATATTATATCCTTTATTTTCTCTGTGTTGTACTTCATGTCAAATTGATGACTGGCACCCCTCAAGAAGACTGCTATGGAAACCAGTCAGCAAACTTATAACAAAATAAACACTTCAACAATGAAAATGAGACTTCAGCATGCCTTTGTACTAGATGCTGGATATCTGTTTTGTAAAATTACTAAGTGTAACACTGCATATTCTGCTCATCTTTGACACATTCATTTGCTCTGCCCATATACTGCCATTTATAAAACTTGAGAGAACCGTTCACTGAAGGCCTGGAGTTAAGTGCACAAATATACATGTGAGCGTATACATGTGTCTATGAAAGCTTGCTATTAAGAAGTAACTGACAAATAGTATAAACAATGGATACACAAAGGGATGCTGAGGATGGCATCAGAGGTTTGTGGTGATGACACCCTGAATCAGGGTATCACATTATAATGTTCTTTACTCACTGGAATATTTTTCTTCTAATTTTAATTGCATCAAAGATTGATGTTGACTATGCTGCACCTTACAATGTTTATGCTTTGTGAAAAAAGTCTTATTGTGAAACTAGATTAAGTATAAATTAGCTAGTTAGATTTTTATTTTCTGTTCTTTGAATCTTATCAAAAGATGGAGGGATTGCAGGGCTTGCATTATCTAATCTATAGGATGTTCTGAAATTGATATTTTTCTTCTGATGCAGATTTTCTTTTAGATATGTGGTTTTAATGATGCCATCTTTAGCTGGAATATGATAAGTCGACAGGATTAACTGATACCTTTTTAAATCAAAGGTCAGACAATGGTAAACAGAAGTCTGCAGAGTTGTGAGCATAAGTATCCCCCCCAGCAATATTGATTTGCAGGGATGTAGGTATGCAAGGAGGTCTACCACCACAAAAGTGGATTTTTTATTATTTTGCTGTAGTCCACATCACTTCAGCTTAGTGTGTGTGTGTGTGTGTGTGTGTGTGTGTGTGTGTGTGTGTGTGTGTGTGTGTGTGTGTGTGTGTGTGTGTGTGTGTGTGTGTGTGTGTGTGTATTGTCCTTTCATTTGTGGAATGAATTACTATGGACTCTTTTTTTATCTATGCTATGCTATGGCCTTTTGTTTAGGAATCTCTAAAATGTTTGCACTGTATTTCACTCAGCAAATCTTGAGATCTAGTAAGGCAGATGGAGGTGTGCCCAGTATGCCATGGCTGCGGCAAAGAGGCAACGGATAGCACATGCACTGACACAGTAGGGACCCAGGGAATGACACCTCTCTCTGACTTGCACATACAGTATAAGGGATGCCAAACATGACACTACCTGTGCTCAACCATGTATAGGGAGTGTACTATGTGCATCCGATATAGGCAGCCCTCCAGCACAATCTGCAAGTCTGGAACACCCTCAAGGTAAGTCAATCAACCTACCAATTGCCAAATGGAGTAGAATGTGTCGTTACCTGTAGCTATGGTATGGATGGGAACATGCAAGTGAATTGGGTGGCTGAATGTTATGGCAGCAAACAGCAGACACCCATAGTGGTGCCATGATATCTGTAACACATACTGGAGTCACCATAGTAGCCAGTACTACACAGGGTGACAAAACCCACTGCAGGAAATGTGATGAGCGACATGTGTGTCCATATGACTCACACATGCCAGTCAGGATGGTTCACATACCCAACAACAGTCTCAGCCAGCAGGACAGGTGTAGACAAACCCAAACAGAGACTGTGCCATGGCCCCTGAATGATGGATATGGTTAATCTCCCCCCCCACCAGGCCTACACAGACAGACCACAGCAGGGCAGGCAGTGGGATGTTAGTTCTAAATGGTAGGAAGTCAGACAATAATATGTAGGGCAACCAAAGCCACGATCTGCAGTACACTGGTATGCCTCTAGTCAGCATGATAGTTAGCAATACAGAATGAAATGTAGTACCTGACATACCAGTACAGTCATAGCAAATGAATACAAGTGTCACATGTGCCCCCCACATCCTACACAGTAATGTAATAACAGTCAGGTGTGCTCCCCAGCCCTGTGTAGAAATATAGAAATAGACAGGTGTGCCCCCCATGTAGTACTGTAATAACAGTCAGGTGTGCCCCCCCATCCTGTGTAGAAATGTAGACATAGTCAGCTGAGCCCCCCCCATCCTATGCAGACTTGTAGGAACAATCACTGCCAAATGCTTTATGGATACCCTGCAGAAACAGCATGCCACCTGATGGTGTACAACACCAAGGTCAGCACTGCAGTACAAACTACCTGGACTCGATCTGCACATTAAATACAAAAGGCCATACTGGGCATGCTCACACACTTAAACACATGATGGCCATGTCTGCAAACACCAGTGGACCAGACATATCTGGCAGTTGCAGTTAGTGCAGACACTCATCAGTATGCACCACTCATGCCTTGCACACACAGTGGCTAGGAATACAGATATATATGTAAGGACAACACACTATAATAAGCCAAAGGTAGACATAAAGCGATGTGTGGAAGAGGGTGACCGTGACAAGGAGCCATCCAGGCCTATCCCACCCAGCACACAGCCAAAGGGGCCCAAACACATGAGGTTCAGATGTCACTCACTGCAGATACTAGCCACCAGTATCTGTCGGCATTACAGACTATTGGTGCACGTGCCAGCTGTGAATTATGACTGTACAAGGAAGTAGTCATCTAGCAGATGAATACACATACCTGTGGAATATGACCCTGTGTGTGCCCGCATGTGGCGTGTCAACCTCTAGATGAATGTGTTATGGCCCATGCACACACACTTCCTTCCCCATAGCCCTACTATGACAAGCCTGCTGAGGTTATCCCCTATGGAATACACCCTAGGGAGAGCTGTAGCCCAGTAATCTCTGTGGTGCATTCCATAACGTCGTACTGCTGTAGTGTGATAAACTAGTTAGGTAGGTGTTCAATTTCCAGACATGGCAAGTGTGTGTTTGTGTGTGTGTTTGTCTGTGTAGAGAGCAATGCTTTTTAGGCTAGTCACACTCCCTGCAATTCAAATGCTCAACCTTTGCAAGGCTGCTGATGTCATCCAGCTAGTAATACACCTCTGGGAAGCTGTATCCCAGTAATCTCCATAGCATGTCTTGTAACTGCATACCGCTGTAGTGTGAAAAGCTCTTTAGGTAGGAGTGCTATTCCCAGACATGGCAAGTGTGAATGTATGTGTGTGTTCCTTTGTCAGTATAGGGAGCAATGCTTTTGAGTCCAGTCACAGACACTACAACCTCCAATGGTTCACTTTGGCAAGTGTGCCAGTGTCATCAACTGTGAAATATACCTTTGGGGAAGGGATCAGCAAGTAATCTCTGTGGTGTGTGCTGTAACTGTGTACTGCTGTAGTGTGATAAACTAGTTACGAAAGAGTTCTAACCCCAGCCTTGACAACTGTGTGTTTGTGTGTGTCTGTCTGTGTGGAAGGCAATTATTTTTAGGGTAGGCATACCCACTACAATTTAAATTCTCTACCTTGGTAAGGCTGCTGATGTCATCCACCCTGAAATACACCTCTGGGAAGATTGTAGCCTAGTAATCTCTGTAGCGTATGCCATAACTGTGTACTACTGTAGTGTGATTCAGAACGATGGTAGGGTTCTATACCCACCCATGTCAGGTCTGGATGTTTTGTGTGTGTTTCGATGTCGGTGTAGGGAGCTATGCATTAGAGGATAGTCACACTCAGTACATTTCAAATGCTGTACCCAGTACCACGCCCACAGGCAATGCTGCAACCCACTAATGTCAGCCAATGTGTTATACACCTTTAGGGAAGGAGCCCTCCAGTAATCCCCATGGTGCGTCCGATAACAGCTCCAAGCTGTAGTGTGTTATAGACCCCATTAGGGGTTCTATACCCACACATGTTGGTTGTGGATGTTTTGTGTGTGTTCCACTGTCTGTATAGGGAGCAATGCATTTTAGGCTAGTTACACTCAGTACATGTCAAATACCCTACTTTGGTAATCCTGCTGATGTCAGCCAATGTGATATACACCTTTGGGGAAGGAATACTGCAGTAATCGCCATGGCTCGTACTATAACTGTGTAGTGCTGTAGTGTAATAAACTAGTTAGGTAGGGGTTCTACTCCCGGACATGACAGGTTTGTGTGTGTGTGTGTGTGTGTGTGTGTGTGTGTGTGTGTGTGTGTGTGTGTTTGTACCTCGTATCCTATGTGGAGGTGGGTGTGAGTGTGTGACACCTGGGCCCAATGTGGAGTGGGTTTTGCAAATTTCTTATATGTCACAATGTCCACTGTATAGGGATAACAGCTGTGAAATAGCAGATAGGCTGGGATGCATATCCATACCCATACATGTGACATCAAGGCCAGGCAATCTCAGTTAGCAACCCCAGTATTACCCAGAGCACACTCTCAACCCATGTCTCATACACACACACATGCCAAGGCAACAGCCAATATGTCTGTAGTACACTGCATATTGGCAACTGATAGTAACAATGGTGTGAATGCAGTGGCCTACAGAGGGCATGGCACCCTGTCCATCAGTACGATAGGCACATAATTGCAGACAGTACGCCTTCAGTATGCTTCCCACTGGACGCCTGCAACAACTGTGGTTCCATCAAATGTGATCCACAAAGGACATACCATAACTTACACACATGCCCTGTATGGGCAGATGCCACTGACACCAGGGAATACCCTGTAGCATGCTATCAGTGTAGGTGCACGGTCAACCTGCTGTCCATTACCTGGCCCTGCCACATGAGGGCGGGACTGTCATATCTGATGATAACATTCTGTGTACACAACATGGGCCAGACAAATCAGGTACAATTCCACATGCTACTGTACATGAATATGGGATGTGTGCACATCCCAAACACTGTCCATGTCATAGCATATAGAACACATACATGGCAAGCATTGCACAGCACTGGCCACCCACAATAGTAACCCAGGTGACTGGATGGTGAATACTGTACCCACCTGTGTAGGTCATTCCAGACACTACATCCCTTAGCAACAATGCAGACCATTCTCATGTGGCCTGATGCCAAGGTATACCCCTCACCTAGCCTTGTACAGCTGTCTGGCACAGTCACCCACTACACACCCATGAAGCAATGCACATATTCACGCTGGTACTGGCACCCTTTGTCTGTGTGTGGGATGTATGATGCTTCTGACCACATTCACACCCAGTACCACCCCCACAGGCATACTGAAGCATGCTCCCTAACGTCAGACATCTTCACATACCCTTTGACCACAGAACCCCAGGATAACCCCTGTGGGCCAACTGATACCTATGAATTACTGTATTGTGGCAAAGAAGCTGGTTAGGAAGTGTATTCGTTGCCCTACCAAGTGTGGCAATGTGTATGAGTCCCTTAGAGAGTGTGGCTGTGTTGATGCTGACATCTGTTCATGTGGACAGGTTCATGTGCTACACCTACTGTATTGTAACATTGTTGCAGATGTCACTCACCAGCACATATACATCTGGACAGCTCACCATGTAAGCTATATGGTGCATGCAATACCTGTATACACATGTGATAGCTATGCATAGTCAGTCAGGTGTTTGAAACCCTGTATTGGTAGGTGTGTGACACAAACATACTTAGGTTTTACTCACTCACACATTCCCTGACATACTTGTCTCTGTCTGTCCCTCTCACACCCTCTGGTGGATGTGGAGATGTATACCTGCTTTGTTAGACAGCAGCTTGTGTTTTGTAAGTGATGGTCATGATAAGCTGATGGCTTCTGCACCAATTGCAGTCCTCCTCTAGCTGAGTGCATGTGGAACAGCTGTGGTAACATTCCCGTAGCCAATTGCATGGAAACACACTCCAGCATCTAGGAACTTCATGTTGGTGTTGGCCCTTTACATCCACTGTAGGCAGGAACTATAGCTGTTGTTTGGTGAACAGCATCTCAGATGGATTGGGGATTTACCTCTAACACCATAGACTGTGGAAACAGGGCAACACACAGGAGGGAGATGTGCCTGACCTGACTACAGACTGTAAGTGCTGCTATACTGCATGTGGAGTAATGTTTGTTTAACAGTGTGTGTGTGGATATGGCTGCCCTACATGATGTAATACCTGCCATGTCAGTTCTATGATTATAAGGAATCCACATCTGCAGGGTCGTCTGCAGACTGGGCAATGTGTTGTGCCCTTGGTGTCATGTGTTACCCACAGAGCACGTATCTGTGAACTGCAGAAGGTAGTGTGAGGATTGCAGTCTGTAGATGGTGAAAGCCGTGACAGTTACTGACTTCATATCCCTCATAGGACACATGTTGCAACAAACCCTATTACAACAGTACATGTATGAGGTTATCACAGCAACATGTCAATATTGACCCTGTGTATGTGCTTCCAGCCACAACTCTGTCAACCTTTGTACATATGTCAAGCATTAAGAGGTGCACATGTGCTGTACACCATCATTAGTGTCATTATATTTGATAGCAAGCCAATGAGATATCAGACTGCTACACATCTTATGTACAGTACAAGTAATATTTGACGACATTACCAGGACATTCTGTGGTCGTTCGTACAGTACTGAGGTCTGTGTAACTATGGTGAATGTCGACAGTGTGTGTATTGTTAACATGTACTTTAGCCTGTGTACAGACTGTGGTAGATGTCATTGTTATAGGTCCCATCCTATCTGATGTTAGATGCTGTTCCACTGTATGCTACTGTATTGGTTTACATGTATACAGGTCCATACACACAAATGTCCCATACCACAGCCAGCCAGCAGACCACACCATGTAGCAGACCAATATATGTAGGGTTAGTCTGTGAGTGGCACATATGAGGATGGTGTTGAACGGATAGCCTATATACTGTACTTCTATGCTAGCTTACCATATGTGGCTGTGTTCACAATGGATGTGGTTATGCACCTTCACACAGGTGTATTTTACCCTGTGCTGTGACATGCCTGCAGAGCCTGCTATATATGCAGATACATGTGCATTCCCCCATAGAAGATGTTGGCCAGTGTTCAGCCAGTCTGCCTGTAGCCTGCACAGTGCATTGTTACATGTCCAGCAGCTTAGTGTACTTATCCAGTGAGCTGTCATGTGGAGATACTTGCTGGAGGTACTGCTGCTGGGTCTTCCTTACTAGTCATATATGTCAGACAGAGCAGTGTGATGCTGTACAGATGTATGTCAATATCTAGTGGGTAGTATGTGGCCATGGCACCCCTGCACCAGTGGATATTATGTTTCAGGCCAGTCAGGGGTGTGTGAATGCATAACCTATGGTGGCATAAGTATACCAGTCATTATGTGTTATATCCGGGTTCATGTCAAACCCACGACATGTTGAAATATCGAAAGTCAGTACACGGAAACGAAACCATCGACATTTCAAAACATCGACAGTGCAGGTATATGAAACTACAGTGCTTACATGGGTCCTGCAAGGGGGAAGTAGTATGGGTACAGTATCATATCATATCCTTTACTTCCCCCTTGCAGGACCCATGTTAGCGCTGTAGTTTCGTATACCTGTACTGTCGATGGTTTCGTTTCGGTGTACTGACTTTCGATATTTCAACATGTCGTGGGTTTGACATGAACCCGTTATACCCATCTACTTGGCTGTTAACATCCATATTGTCATGCATGGTACACATTTTTAGCACTAAGGGGTGTCTGTGTATACCTCTGCACTGTAAAGAGTTTTTCAGAATGTTCACATATAAATGCCAATATCTGTGCTGCAGTCCACAGGAGCATTACGTGCTAGCAGTGGTACTTTACTAGGATGTCCTTAGGATGTCTGTCAATAGCCAATGGCACACATGTGGAAAGCAGATGTGACCTTCCACACACACCATGTCTCTGAAGACAATCCCAATTACAGTAGCAACTGTCTACCAATATACCTGCTATACATACCTGACATCCACTTGCGCTATGACGTTGGGACTATAGGGGCTGGGGTAGGTCTACACACCATGTCCAGGATATATGGTGAGAATATCTGTACATATAATCATCCAGATATATATATATAATTACAAATATACATATCGGCATATATAGATGGGTATGTATATGTACATAGATATACATATACACACCCAGATATATACATATACAGAGCAATATATGTCTACACATATATAGACAGTGGTACATATGCACATATACGTATAGATATCTACAGATATATTGACAGTAGTAGGTATATTGGTATAGCTATGCATGCACATATAGTCATAGATAGCTATATATATATATATATATATATATATATATATATATATATATATATATATATATATATATATATACCAACATAACTAGGCATATCTGTAAACATAGGATGTGCATACATATATAGCTATATACACATATATCTATATGTACATAGATGTATACACATATATATATATATATATATATATATATATATATATGTATATACACACACACACACACACACACACACACACACACATATGTATTTATACATATATGTATAGATATGTATACATAAGTACATACGAAGAGGTGTACACATGGCCATATATATGTAGCACTATACAGATGTGTATACAGACATATGTATGTGTATACCTGTGTATGTACATGTAGACATCTATACACCTATATGTATACAACCATATACCTATCATGAGTAAATGTCACGGTTGCGTATACCCTCCCACATGTATCCCACCATATGTATCTGCTATGTGTATGTTATCATAAAACAACATATGTGATGCAACAGTCATATTAATGACAAGGACTACACAATCTAGGACGTAAAGGCAAGTGTTCAATACCACTCAGTTTGGGTAATGACAGCTATATTGATAACACAACAGCTGTCCCCACAGTGGTCATGACATAATGGTCATTTGTTGTGACTTCAGTGTAAAGGGCCCTGAGTTCATGACCTGCAAGGGCTGTTCATTTTGTTGCTGGGCAGAACAAGGTCTGCTGGATACAGAGTGGTTAAGGCAGTGTTTGTGCAATGTGGGCCATGCACATCAGTATTGCGACATTGATAGGTAGGGGTCTGGTCCCAGTGTTGGCAAGTAAAAGTGTGCATGTATGTGGATGGGTCTACATCAGGTTGCAGGGTATACACGCCTCAGCGGGCCAACTTTCCATGTGGTACAGACAATACCCGGTACAGTAACCTGTGAAATGTGTTCGACTGTACCCCAGATATGTCACTGCCATGGTGTCAGCACAGTGACATACCCCATTGTGCAATATGACTGCAGACCATCCTCATGCTGACACATGTATGCCTACAACACAATTTCATATTAGTTTAGAGACCACAACCAAGCAGTGTTACTAACAGCTAGAAGGCATCATTGCTGGATGGCTACACTACCTGCCAAATATGCTTCACACTCTACACCCTACAACATGTTACACTGCAGGACTGTGGTACACTGATGTACTGTCACCATGTGCATCAGAACCATATCAGCCTGTCCCTGTATCAATGGTATGGATGACAGGGATGGGGCAGAGGTATCATCATATGCACAGGGCATCCTCATGCTGACACATGTACACCTACAACACAATTGCATATCAGTTTAGAGACCACAACCAAGCCATGTTACTAACAGCTAGAAGGCATCATTGCTGGACGGCTACACTACCTGCCAAATGTGCTTCACACTCTACACCCTACAACATGTTACACCGCAGGACTGTGGTACACTGGTGTACAGTCACCATGTGCATCAGAACCATATCAGCCTGTCCCTGTATCGATGGTATGGATGACAGGGATGGGGCAGAGGTATCATCATATGCACAGGGCATCCTCATGCTGACACATGTACACCTACAACAAAATTGCATATCAGTTTAGAGACCACAACCAAGTGGTGTTACTAACAGCTAGAAGGCATCATTGCTGGATGGCTACACTACCTGCCAAATGTGCCTCCCATTCTACACCCTACAACATGTTACACTGCAGGACTGTGGAACAGTAGTGTACAGTCATCATGTGCATCAGAACTATATCAGCCTGTCCCTGTATCAGTGGTATGGATGACAGGGATGGGCGTACAGGTATCATCATATGCACAGGGTGTGGTGTTGGTCTGCCAGAGGCCGAGGATTGGCCATACATTTGACACCATGTGTGTGGGTGAGGGGTATACTTTGGGGAGCTGGCTGAGGTGATGTGGTGTATGTAGGTATGAGGTTGTCCTAGGTTTGTTGGCATAGTGTATGGACAGCTGCAGACCATACCTGGCAGGGTGTGCAGTTCACTGCCTCCGGCCACAGACACGTGGACTGTGCCTGCCAGGGGTTCCGCGGACACGTGCAGGTACAGGCGTTGAAGTGCTACTCTCACTTGCTGATGACATTTGTCCACTGGTACCACATCCCTCTTGGGACTACCCAGGACCACATGCACGTGGCCTGCTGTGGTGTGGTGAGGACAGCACACCCCTCGCACTGCTGGGTCTGCTACTACCACTACGATGGCCCTTGGTGTCTTAGCATGCCCACATTGAGTGCCAGCTGTTGGTGTTGCTGGCCCACATCCACGCGGACATCACAGCATCCCCACCACATGTTGAAGCACGGGCACACCACGGCTAATGAGGGCCATCATCTCATCATGACATCTATCTGCTTGCTCGGTAGAAGCACGGATTGCAGCCGACACTTCACGGAGGTTGTCACCTACAGATGCATGTGCAGCCCTCTGCAGCCTAAGGCCCTGTCTGGTGTAACTCTCAATATGTGCCTGCGCCACCATTATAGTCTGGAACATGCCTCTACTGGTTGCAGCTATGTTGCCAATGCTAGGGGCATGATGTCCAGCAGCCTACCATGAGCAACCTGGGGCATCCGCCTATGTGGCAGCCTGCTGGACACCCGGCTATGTCTGCTGTGACTGGACACAGTAGGCATGGTTACCATACTTTTCTGTGCACTGCTACTGACTGCCAGCTGTCCCTCTGCTATGGCCACTGGTGCTGGGGTGTGTATAAGGACTGTAACTGTGTACAGTGGTGAGGTGGCTAAAAGGGGGATGTCAAATGTTGGCGCAGTGTTGGCCCCTGTCAACCCCACCTGTACCTCACCATTATCATCATCATCATCATTGGTGTCTGTATGGACACCTACATCAGATTGGGTGCAGGAGGGACCCTGACCCACCTCGCCACCTGTGGGGGAAAACAATAACCACACTTTAAAACCTGTATAGCATTGTTTAACAGTACACACACACACACACACATGCACACATGCACACACACACACACACACACACACACACACACACACACATACACATCTCAGTGCTACCTATCTGTCCATGGCTTTAAAGACAGTTCCACGTTTATGTCCATGTGTTACGCCATCCTGCATCACACTTGTTAACATACACACATTGATACCACTCATTAACATCACAGTCCTCTAAATGCCCACACAAGCAGGCACAACACAAGGCCTGTTGGTACATTACCTGCCTGACCTGAGTGTAGTGGAGTAACATGGCCTCAATGCTGTCATTCGGTATGCACCCTCTGTATGGCCAGAATGATGTGCATGGCCCCTATATGTGTGGGCTACTATGTTGCACCCATAATAGCTCCCACTGGTGTGTCATGTGTATGTAATGCTCAATACATGCCGGATATGCTGCTCTGTCGGCCCATCATGTGTCAGCTGTAGTATGTGGATACACTCCCTGGTGTTGACTATTAATTCCCCAATGCATCTGTAGAGCTGCATATGGGGGCTATAGGTGTCCTGTCTGCTGACAGCAATATTAAGTTTGTACCTGGGGTCTACCTTCCTTCTGGATGCCTGATCCATGCTACAGGCCATATTATACTATTTGCTGTCCTGTGAGTACATGACAGGTATTCCTGGTGTGCAATGTGGCACTCCATGTCCGTGTACTGCATGGTCCCAAAGGGGGGTACAGCTGTATGAACACCCCACAATTACATATGTGCATACATGGCCACACACACAAACACACACATGCACAAGTGCATCATACATGCATCTACCTCCCACCACTTTGCCAGAGTGACCCTGCAGGCAACCTAACTAACCACTAGGAGGCACACACACACACACACACACACACACACACACACACACACACACACACACACACACACACACACATACAGGTGAGGTTGCACAATGATTGCACACACAGTCATCCAATTACCCATCTGCCAACATACAGACCATAAGGTACAGAACATCATGCAGTTCAGCTATACTCACACCATGCTAGCAATGGTATACATGTGTATGATGCATGTGCTGTGACTAGGTGATGCCCCTTCCCCTGGATGCCACTGCACTCATGTACACATTATTGCTGTGCACCTGTTCTGTATCCTGCCATGTACTGTGCACCACAACTCACAGGTGTCCAACCCATTGCGAAATGTGTAGTACAATGTCAGTTATGTCAGCTGTACCTCTCACAGCCCCTATGTGTTTCAGCAACACATACCTGGGATGATATGTGGACTGTTGTCATTGGTGAATGCCTGATGCCTGATTTACAGCTGTCAACATCAACAGACCATGTATGGCCACTGCAGAAATGCTTACACTGACAACCATCAGAGCATACCATGACTATGGGGGGTGTACACACCTTTATTGCTTTTACACACACATCCGTGATCTGCCATGGGACCACATCACTGCATATCTTAGCTGTGCACACGCCTGGTATGTAACATATGTCCTGTACTTTCACATGCAGTGTCAACAGATTGTGTTAGGTGTGCGGCTGCTGACCACAATGCATATACACCATGTGGGGATATGTGTGCACACCCTTATCATGACAGTTTATCACACCTCTTGTTGTGTGTACTACAGCAGTCACTGCTCATGGCAGGGGTATACCAGTGTGGGCCTTCTGCAATTGCCAGTGTATATTCAGCCTACCCTACACATGTCCCCCTATTCTGCATGATTGCAAGGTCTACTTATGTGCACATTCCACGGTGTTCACACAATGCTCTCACTATTGCAGTGTGTGAACACTGCAATAGTGATGGCATTGTGTGAACACCGTGGGATGTGCACACAATGCCGTCACTATTGCAGTGTGCGTAGGGTTATGGCTGGCACAGGTCCTGGACCCGACTATATGCAGATAGAGCCATTCCTACCATCCTTAGGATCCCTGCCATAGTGCACTGGTGTTTCATGCTGAGACCCCCCCCTCCCTCAGCATTTATGCAGATGCATGACAGGCAAGTCCTACACATATGTGTCAGCTTGCAATGTCCCATACAATGAACACCACATGTTGCAGCTTAGACTCAGCTGATAATGTGGACAACTGTAATGCCTTATGCCATAGTGCATCTCAACAGCAGTTGGCATTGCCCTACAGGTATGTACACTGGTGTTACACTGTATATGGGTGTTGTTCAGAAAATGTTGCTACTGTAGGCCATGTGTACCAACAGTATGTTACCCCCTGTGGGCACATTCCACAATGACAAGATGTTAGTTGTCATGCAGGTGTGTGACATACACTTTCAATACCCCATCATGTTCGCTCCTGTGAGACCATGCAGTTCACAGCAACAATACATGCACATGTACAGCATGCATTCAGGGTAGGTGTGTTAGATGTGTGCATGGAATATAACATCACCATTACATGTCCGGTATGTTGGCATACATCTACATAAGACATACTCACCAGCTTCAGGCTGCTGCCTTGCTGTTACCACAGAGGGACCTACATAAGTGGGTGAGAGATGCAATGTCAGTGGCCACACCTGTGGCACTGCTACAGGCTGGGTGCAGTACTACCATACATCAACCATAAATTCTGACAATACTACCACATCTGGACATCTGTTTATCACTACAATGCAGCAACACATTATTTGTATGACATAGCAGATATGCATGATCTACCTGTACACTGCTATTTACACAACAGTGGTCTACTGATGTGCCCTGTGTCCTTACCTGCACGCTCCTCAGCTGGTGTGTGGGTGACACCCACCTCCACTAAGTGGTCCAGTGGTTGATGGTGTTCCCAACAGGCAGGTGCCACAAGGCTGGCCAAGAGCTCTTCTACACATATCAGCGGGGGATGGATGGCATGCCCCCCATGGCAAGGTGCCCCCTTGGACTGCGGCAGCACGCTGATGGGCACTGAAAAGCAGGTCACTGCAATGATGCTGGACCTGCTCATAACTGCGGTTATGCAGGCCGACATCATTGATCCTGTGGATGAAATTGTTCCACAGGGTGGTCCGCTCCTGCTGGTCATGTGCTGTCCTGCCAAACAGGACCTGGTAGTGCTGAACAACATGGTGGATAATTACCTCATTCTCCTCTGCTGAATACACAGGCAGCCTGATGTGTGCCATCTTGCCTGAAAAACATGAGGATGGGAACAGGCCTGAGCGACTCATATGGCAAGGTTACCACGCTTCATAATACACATCTCTGTCACCTCCCCACCATATCAGCTTCAACAGACTATGCACACAACACATTAGGTATAGCTACAGCTTAACTACTGTTTGGACAGATTGTGTATTGTACCACACCTTCTGCTATGTGATTGTAGTCATGCCCCCTGTGTGGAAACTAACATTGCTGGCCTGTTACAGACTATTTACTTGTATGCCATTGTTAGGGCCACTATAGTTACATATATGCCAGTGGTATGGCTGCTCTGAGATTGCTGCACATCTGACAGTCTGTGTTATAGGGGGGTTTTATGCATGCTGTTGGACATGTACTGGGATTGTGTAGACTATTACTACCAACAAATGTACTATGACAGTGACACAATAACATGTATATGTTCCACTGGCCAGCTGCTCCACCTCTCCACACCCATCTGACCAGGATACCTGGCCACATCACATGTGTGTGCCAACCTGGGGCCTCCTTGTGTACTGTTACAGCAATACCATCAAGTGGAACCACCCATGGGATGTTGGCCCCACCTCAGGGCACACAGCAACATGTTCCTGTCCCCTGAGCTCAGGTCTAGGGTCTGTTCCATACCGGGCTCCACAGACACATGAGGGATGTACTACATCAGTCTGAGGCACCCAGTACACATTCACACGGCCAACATGCTCCTCCTGCTCAGCTACCAGACCTGACACCTTCAGTACGTGGATTGCTGTTGTGACTGGCAGCTTTTGAGAGCCTTGTTCCTATTGTGCCCATATCAGGGACCATGGGGCATCCACATCATGGACCACACACACCATCCTTGGTGTTTACCCACCCCTGTAGACTGTCCTCTATATCTAGCGGTCCTGACCACCTCCATGTGTGTATCTGCCATACTTCCCCATATTCCCATTGCATATTTCACAGGTGGGGGCATTGTGGTGCTAGGACGGTACTAACATGTGACATACCCATCCATAGTGCACACACTGCCAGCTGTAGATATCTGTGCGTATTACTATGTGTGCTGCCGCCTCGCACATAGCACACATCACTGTGGTAGTGATATAGGGTACATGTCTTTCCATACCTATCTGTTTGTGTGTGTGTTTGTACAGATGTAGACATTTGCATATCAGTATTTATCTATATGTGTGTAGATATATGTGAATTCATATATATGTGCACATATATATGTCTACACATGGGTATATTTATATTTCTGGACATACATGCTGATATACAGTTATCCTTAGATATTATATCTGTGACATATGTACACATATGCATACCTATATGTGGGGTACATTCAGACATCAGCTCCACAATCTCACGGCACCTTCCTCCACAGCTGCACTGTTCTGCCTTGCTACAACACAGACAGGTGTCACATATGGACATGGCCTGACATTAGTGGGGTATATGTAGGACCTGTTTTCAGGGAACCCTATTACACACCTATGGCATTCCGCCATGCTACACTACAGATTCACCTGGGTATCCTGCCAGTGGTGGTCCATGGCTCCCACATGTCCATCATACTGGCATTACTTCCATCACCGGCTATTGGTCACATCATATGCATAATCCCCATTGCACACCACACACTATGATGGCTTACATCCTGTCAGTCAGTGCTTACCTGCACAGTTAACAGCTATAGCCCTCTACCCACAGGGACAAACACTGTTGTCCATAGCAGTTGTTCATTTGACCATCATCACAACAACACCTGCTGGCACATATAACATATTCCACATCAGCTATCATAGTACTATGGACCAGGTACTACATTGTAATACATGTACATATACTTCACATACCTGTTGTGTGAATTATGTATTAATGACTGACAGCTGCATAGATGGCTGTGTTTTCAGCTGTAATTTTTCTGTGAGTTTTCTTTTTTCCCACTTTTGTTTTAGCTTGCTTGCTTTCTCTATCCTGTGAATGGATTGAGCTGTCTGGGGTTGATTGCAGCCTGGCTTTAGTAGGTGATGCACTTGATCAGGCGATGGCATCTGTACCAGTCAGTGTCCTACACTTGCTAACTGCATGCAGCTTGCTGTATAGTACTTCCGATTACCACTGTTATGATAAGCAGCTACTATAAATCCCTACATCATGTGGGTGTGGTCCCTTTACCTTTCCTGTGTGATGGACATCCTTCCTGTGTGTGGGCATCAGTGTTACAGACAGCAGGTAGCAGTACCTCTTCCAGAGGAACCAGCACACTTAGGCCAGCTACATATTTGTAGGAGGTTCCAGAACTACAGACAGAGTGTGAGTAGAGTTGTGTTATGCTTTGTATAGTACTGGTGTTACAGGGTGTGTGTGTATATACTAGTTTACCTTGGAATGCAGTCTGTCTGCATAGCTCTCTCAGCTGTGAGCCTATCCTGTTGGTGGCCAGAGGTGTGCCTATCATGTTTTGTCTGTCCACCACACAGGTCCTGTGTCAGATATGTCACTGGCAGTGTGTGTGTGTTGAGAGCTATCAGTACATGGCTACATCCATTTACATTTCTAACCTCAATTCCCTGGCTAAGGGTATGCTGCAGACTATCCTGTAACACCAGCAACTTGCTTAGTGTATGGCAACAGTTTCCAACATATGGGCCTGTGTTCCAGCCTCTGTCCTCCACCTACGTACCAATCTTTGCACATATGACATGCTGTTAGGGGATGTTCTGTAGTGGGCTGTGTGTATATCACAGTGCCATTGCTGCCATCAGTCCACTGCTGTTGTATCTCCCATACATACAGTGGTGCTGGGGTCATATATGTATGGGCTACACCAAAACAATATTTGTGTGCCCTTATGCACTCCAGAGGCCAGTGTATGTAACAGTGGTATATGGGCCTGTAGTATGGAGTCTGGGTGGGGATGCACCATAACTGACCTAGGCTGTTACAAAATGTGGGGGTATCAGGGGTGAGCTGCCTTAAGGTATATGCATGTACAGTACAGTATACTTCACCTATATTTACATTACTCATATATTGGGTTAATGCAGGCCGATTGCCTCCTGCCATACAAGACTGTTCTGTTTGTCAGTGTTCTTGTGATGGTGTCATTTATGCCTTGTTATGTAACAGTTACATCCCATTTGGTCAACTGAAGTCTTCAACACCTAGTGATTTTGTACAGAGTGTAGATGGATGCTGCTGAACTATACACCTGTATTACATACTGTTGACTGTTTGGTATCCTGTGGCCCAGTTTGCCTTTACTATTGTACAATATGAAGGCATTGGCCTGGACAGCGACAGATGTGAATCTTTCCAGGCTAGTATCACTGTTTCGCAGTTGCATTACTCTCTTTATATGGATGTCAGTGTTTGCACAGCTAAATTACATGGCATATAGAACTGTAATAGTACACAAATAAAGGTTTTCCATTTTTGCAAACCTGCGTATGGTGTTTTTCCTATGACCTCTGTGGGTATATGTTGCAGTGACAATTGTATTTGTATGGGTGGCCCATACAGTGCCCATTTGTTCAGGTGTGAACTGTATGCATAGTGGCTATTCCATATTGTGTGCACATTCTACATATGTATCTTACTGTACATATCTCTGTGTGTGTCTGTGTAGTCACATTTGTGTGTGTGTGTGTGTGTGTGTGTATGTATATATATATATATATATATATATATATATATATATATATATATATATATATCTGTATCTGCATATATGTGTCTGTGTATGTGTATCCTGGGGATGTTGATAGCTTGAGGGCAGCAAAATTATAGTTTTATATATATCTTCAACTCAATATGTATGGTAACTCATTGTTCAACATTATTTTATGACATTTTTCAACATCTGTTTACACACGCATTTTTTAAAATCAACATTAATCAATTTTTTCCACATACTATATGCTCCAAGAGTATATGTATTTATTTATCTGGTAATTACGAACTGTTTGAATTTTAGGTTATCCATTTGAACAGACTTTTATTCTTTATAGTTTATTGTTATTTTCATATCCACTATATTTCATCATCAAATTTTCAGTCTTTGTATTTTTTATTGGGTTTCAACATCTGTGCTTTTAAATTCAATCTATTTGCTTTATTGATGTGTTTATAAATTGTTCATGTGGCAAAGTGTTTTATTAATTGTTCTGATGAAGTCTGAGGGTTACTTGGACGAAAACATGTGTAGTATTTATTTTTTTTGGCGTTAAAAATTAAATCTGTTGCTTTGTCTACAGCAACGTACTTGTGCCTCATGGCATCCAGATTTTGTTTTTCTTGGTTTGTGTTGCTCTGGACTGTGACTCTCTTTTTTTGTTTTTTCGTTTTTATGGAGTCCACCGACGGGCACTCTACTACCAACTATTCACCGGAGACCCAGATGGGAAGTGAAGTTGGCGAACTTCGTAAGCTTGCTGGAAAACTATCACAGCTTCTTGACCTATTGTCGCCACTTAGTCAAGGGCTTGTATCTCTTTTTCAAAGTTCCAGTTTGCCTGGCAATCAGGAAGCCTTGTTTTGTTCTGGGAATTGTACCAATTTGCTTGTAAGACTGTCTTCACATGGCACGAATGCGCAGTTGCAGGATCCGGAAAGCCAGGCATTCAGGTCTACGCCAGTACTTCTTGCTGCAAACAGTTCTTATCCACCAGTGGATGGGGCGACTGGAGTATCTTTGGCTTCTGGTGATTTTGCCCAATTTAACCAGTGGTTACATGATAAACCACTTTTTCAGAAACCTTCATCCACCATTGTCAATGTGGATTCTAGCAACACATATGTGGATTCCTTGAATAAATTACAAAACGCCCTTACCAGGTACAAATCACTTAGTATTGACAATTCTTACTTAAACGAGTGTATCAGGTTGTGTATTGTACCTAAAGGACTCAGGGTATATAAATACCCAAATAATGTGATTATTGGAAGTGACTTTCATTAAGAGTTGTTAGAGATTTTTGATAAATGTGGACTGGACATCTTAAAAGCTATTGTCAACAAAAATAACTGTGAAATGGACATTTTACAAAAAGATATAGATGTATACAATGCTCGGGTTACTAATGACTTGTTGTTTTCTGTTCAATCTGAAAAGAGTAAATATTTAAATTTGAAAGTTCAGATTAATAAGAAATGCGATGAATTGTTAACCAGGAAGTACAGAAAATTAGATAGGGACATGAGGGAATATCAAGATGGCAAACAATATCCTTTACCTAAAACAGCTTATCACCCTCTGAACCCTGAATATGTTGTAAATTAATGGTCTTCTTTCAATGATAACAATTTTCACGATGATAACATCCCCAATTCACCTGACAAGAATATTTCTTATGTGCATGAAGATGTTGATCAACATAGATCAGATAGGCTTTGTAATAAAAATAATACTAATACCCATTTTTACAGGGGTTCATATCCACAGAGGAGGGGAGGGACCAGGGGGAACTATTATTAGAGTTACCTACAACAGATGGTACTGTGCTTCATGAACTACATGTGGTCAGTAGAGCAGGGTTTCACATTTTTAATTACAGTGGTCTTGAGATTTCTGATGATTTTTTTAATTTATTTATCAAAGGTTGTACGTTTATGCCTACTGTCAAAAGCAATCTTCTGCAAGTTTTGCTAGACCTTAAAATGTTTACCAGACAATTTAATTTATTAAATATTTTTTGGTGACAATTCTTATGTGGCTGATGATATCCCCCCCAAAAAACTGAGTACCTTTACCCTCCCCACTCCATCCCCAACTTAAAAACTTAGAAAATGTTATTGAAAATGAGATACGTAAGAATTTTCAATCTTTTAGAACTACCTCTAATCTTGATGACAGGAACAAAAAGTTGTTAGAGACCTTATGTTCCAATCCCAATATTTGTGTTATGGAACCTGATAAGGGTGGGGGAGTAGTCATAATGGATAAAATATTATATGCCAGTAAAATGCATACTCTTCTTCATGATGAGTCTAGATATACTCAGGTGTCCATAAACAAAATTAACATTTCATATAAAAAGATTGATTTAGCATTAAAAGATCTGTTTGATCAAGGTGTCATTGATTATGACATATATCAGTTTTTACATCACCCCAACCCCCGAGTTTCCTCTATCTTTGGGATTCCCAAAGTTCACAAATGTGTCGATGATCCACCTCTCAGACCCATTGTGCCCTCGGAGGGATCCAAAATTTCCCCTATAGCCAAGTATCTAGACTGGAAACTTTAAGGAAATAAGGGGCAGTGAATTACACACTCTGAAGGATTCATGGGAATTCCTGAGTAAGGTCAAGTCAAGACACTTTTCAAAAGACCTTTTATTTACCACCATTGATGTTGTTGACCTATTTTCAGTGATTTCTCATGATTTAGGTTTGGCTTGGTTTGAAGAAGCCCTATGTATTAGACCTGGGGTCACTGAGAATGACATTTTTTTTGTGTAATGAATTGGCAGAACTGGTATCGACTAACAACTTTTTATTTTTTGAGGGGGAATTTTACCGCCAGAAATCTGGAGTAGCTATGGGGGCCAGTTGTGCCCTCACTTTTGTGGATATTATTGTACCTGTGTGGGAGCACAAATTTGTTCACAGTTGTATTTTTTTCCCAGTATTGGAATTTTTACTTCAGGTTCCTGGACGCCATTTGTATTTTTTGGTTGGGGGGTGATGTTCTTCTAGCTTACTTTATCTCTTATCTTAATCACACCACTGATTTGTTCAAGTTCACTTACCAGACTGATCATACTAGCATCCACTATTTAGATGTGGCACTATACAAAACTGACAATGGTTTTAAATCTACTGTATGCAGAAAGCCTACTTTTTCCAACACCCACATCAGTCTCTACAGCACACATCCTTTCTTTAAAAAAAGAGGTATCATCAAAGGACAATTTGTGCGCATTTGTTGCATGACCTCTGATGGCTCAGATTTTTTATCTGAATGTGCTGTGTTGAAACAGATGTTTCTTGAGCATAATTACCCTGTTGAACTTATAAATTCTGTTCAGGTTGAGGTCAGCCAGGGAAGGAAAACAATTTACAGGCCCATCTTAGGTATGGGTATAGGTTTATTAAACAAACATGGATCTAAGACTTCCATTGAGACTGGTTACAGCAGGGCATTTGTCAACAATTTTATTGCCAATGCCCACCAAATTAGGAACATCATGTTGAAAGAATGGAACAGATTTTCTGATCTTACTGATTTACCTAACTTGAAAGGTAAATCTATTAAAGTGGTGTTTAAGAAGGAACAAAACATTAAAAATATACTTGAACTGGTTAGACATGACAATGTATTTGTTAACAGAAAGAAAGGCACCTTCAAATGTGGGGCCTGCAATCAATGTTCTTTCATTTACAATAAAAAACAGGTTTTTCTATCATGCAGACAAAAACATTATCAGCCAAAACTAATACTAACTGTAATTCCCAGGGCCTTGTTTACTTGGTTACGTGTGGCAATTGTCACAGTTTCTATGATGGAAAAACTGAGAGACAGCTCAAACGTAGGATATATGAACATATGAATGATGTCACCAAATGCAATGCCAACAATGCACTGTATAAACATACCTTATCATGTACTAATGCAAAATTCTCCTTTTTTGTGCTCGAAACTGTCTCAAAAGAATTGAGGGGGGCCCTGGGAACACAAGTTAGAATAAAGCGAGACCTATTGGCAGTTATTTTTTGAATCTAACAAACCCCCTGGTCTTAATGACCATATTTCATTGGCGCCCCTACTTAAATTGAGGGCAGCAAAACTATAGGTTTATATATATCTTCAACTCAATATGTATGGTAACTCATTGTTCAACATTAATTTTATGACATTTTCAACATCTGTTTAAACACACATTTTTTTAAAATCAACATTAATCATTTTTTTCCACATACTATATGCTCCAACAGTATTTATATTTATTTATTTGGTAATTACTAACTGTTTGAATTTTAGGTTATCCATTTGAACAGACTTTTATTCTTTATAGTTTATTGTTATTTTCATATCCACTATATTTCATCATCAGATTTTCAATCTTTGTATTTTTATTGGGTTTCAACATCTGTGCTTTTAAATTTTTAATTGTCAATCAATTTGTTTTATTGATGTGTTTATAAATTGTTCATGTGACAAGGTGTTTTATTAATTGTTCTAATATAGTCTGAGGGTTACTCGGACGAAAATGTGTGTGCTATTTGTTTTTGTGATGTTAAAAATTAATTTTTTGCTTTGTCTACAACAACTTACTTGATCCTCTCGGCATCCAGATTTTGTCTTTCCTGGTTTGTGTTGCTCTGGACTGTGGCTCTCTTTTTTTGAGGTTGATAGCTTTCATATTTTACATTTCCTATGGGAGCCATTTTGTACTGCATGATATGTTACCAATACCAGTCTGACATCATACAGGTGGGTTGTAGTACTGTTTACATGTTGTGCACATGTCATGTCT